>NC_087548.1:6988299-7290174 GCF_963921805.1 Phalacrocorax carbo | reverse complement strand
GAAGATCACTGAGTTTCACATAAACCTGAAACTCATTTCCTATGTGGTGTCAAGGTACAAAAGACAGTAGCAAAATCCTGTATTATTTCTGCTGTATATTTACCGCTCCATGGGAAAAACTCTTGAGAATGGAGGAATGATTAAGAGTAATTATACATACAAAGAGATCAGTAAAGCTTCTGGTTCAGTTAAATACAGAGAAGGTGAGCATTAGACCTTCCTTTTCAGACCAGAGAAGTCGACATAAATCTTGTCACTATCTTCAGCTGGTTCTGGAAGACCAACAGTTAACAAAAAGTTTATGTATTGGAAAGGAAAACCAACGAAATATCTTCTCAGACATTCAGTCAGACTGATCTAGCCACTCACAGAATATTCAGAAGAGCACAATCAGCTTTTTAATTTATTTTTTAACATGGAGGGTCAAATTATTGCTTCTTTATATTATCATTTTAAAAGAATTACTCTCAGAGTTTCTTTCTTTCTTTTTGGCTTCTGTCATGGTTTAACCCCAGCCAGCAACTAAGCCCCACACAGACATTCATTTACTCCCTCCGCACCGTGGGATGGGGGAGAGATTTGGAAGAGAAGTGAGAAAACTAGTAGGTTGAGAGAAAGAGAGTTTAATAGGGAAAGCAAAAGCCATGTGCACAAGCAAAGTAAAACAAGGAGTTCATTCGCTCCTTCCCATGGGCAGGCAGGTGCTCAGCCATCTCCAGGAAAGCAGGGCTCCATAACTCGTAACAGAAACTTGGGAAGAAAAAGGCCATTACTCGGAACATCTCCCCTTCCTTCTTCTTCCCCCAGTTTTATATGTTGAACATGACATCATATGGTGTGGAATATCTCTTTGGTGAGTTGGGGTCAGCTGTCCCAGCTGTGCCCTCTCCCAGCTTTGTGTGCATGCCTAGGACACTCGCTGGTAGGGGGTGTGAGAAGCAGAAAGGCCTTGACTCTGTGTAAGCCCTGCTCAGCCATAGCAAAAACATCTCTGTAATATCAACACTGCTTCCAGCACAGATCCAAAACATAACACCATAACAACTATTATGCAGAAAATTAACTCTACTCCAGTCAAAACCAACATACCTTCCTTCGAAAGTCTGATATTCTCAAGTGGATAATGTTAAGACAGGTATAGAGTGTATTTTTACACATTTTGTAATTACTGAGTTGATTTTTATAAAAATCTGTGCATCTGTGCAACTGTGCATCAGTTTTGAAATGTACAATATTTATTAGAGATTGGGCTTTAATTTGTTTTTATGTATTTCGAGAGACTTGACAGTAGTAATCTCATAAATCTCATAAAGGGACCTCCTTGCCGCTAATGTTCTCCACAGATTTTGTAGCTGTATCAAAGTGTTATCAAATGGAATTTGGAGCAAGCTTTGTCTGGTTTGAGTCTGGAGGCCTGAAAAAGTTGGGGGGTTCGCATTTCTCTTCTCTGGAGCCTTCTGAAAACTCATGTAGTCACTCTGTTTAACAGCATGCACACTTGATCTCATTCAGGCTATCTTTTACCTAAGTAGCTTTATCCAGTGACAAGGGTCAAGAAGAAACAGTGATCCTGTTCTCAGTGCTACTCCTATTTTAGAGCTTTTCCATGTTTCTATCTGAGCTCTGGCTATGCACTGAATATCGGTGTCTGATATGGGTGGCGAGGAATAGGTATAGAAAACAAGTTGGGGAAGTCCCTATAATTGGTCCAATAGCTGCTGTAGAGGAAGAAATTCAGCAAATTGTTACATAAATCCATTTAATTTTTATTATTTATTTTTATTATTTATTTTTAAGATGGAGTCTAGTGGAGGAATAGAGACTGAATTCCTGACGCTATAAGGAGTTCCCTCTTGGTTGAATCTCTCAAGGGGTGAGTGGCCTTGCAGAGGGATCTAGATAGACTAAAGCATGGGGCAATCATCACTGGTATGAAATTTAACAAGAATAAATGCCAGATTCTGCACAGAGTAGTGCTGGGCACAAGTGTAAACTGGGAGAGGAGTGGCTGGCGAGCAGCCCTGCAGAAAGGGATCTGGGGGTGCTGGATGGCAGCAGGCTCAACATGAGTCAGCAGCGTGCCCTGGCAGCCCAGAGGGCAAACGGCATCCTGGGGTGCATCAAACACAATCAAGAAATTCATTGAAGGTACTGATCTACCTTTGCGAATTCAAACAGAGAAAACGTATCTTCAGATACAGGCAGACCTTCAAATATAGGTCATCGTATAGAAACCTGAGCCTATATGACCCATTTTACTGGGATGGCTAAGGATATTCCTTTTTGGAGGCTAGCATGTGTAGGAAAGTGACAGGGTGACATCATATCATTCTGCTTTTTAAAATCTAGCCACCTAGTGAATTATCCATTTACTTCAGACTAATTATGGCTTCCTGAACAAGTCTGTCAAAGTCTGTGAAATTTTAATGGAATACCACTCATGCTAATCACAGCATTGGTCAGTGGGGACTGGAATTGACATGTAGTCTCACTAATGGAACTGCATAAATTCATGCCAGCTCCAGAGCTGCCACATTAAGAACATTGTTTCCTCCTCCCTAAACACATGCAAAACACATGTAAAGGTCAATTACCTTCTGATAAATGATTCTCATAAGACTTACAGGAACTTTGGTGGTTGTGAATAGAAAACATGAGCAGTTCTGCACAAACATATACATGAAGAAAATAAGCAGGTGGTGTTACTTTTAGTAAGCATTAGGGATACAACATGAAGCAAAAAATATGAGGAAAAAAAACATGAAGAGGGCTGTATATGCTGCAGCGACACAAGCATCGTAATACGACATAGCATTGGAAATGTGAAGAGAAAATGCCTCTTCTTTGCACAAAAGAAAAGACCTGACAAGATTTATCTGTTTATCTGGGTATAGTGAGACAGAGAAAAACATGGACAAAGAGATGAAGCAATGAGAAAGTCTAGGAACATGCAGGTGCATTATTTGGCCTCCCTTACCTCAGTTACGCACCACGTGTTCAGCTCTGACACATGTGCACCAGCTATTTACTCATATTGCACCAGATGACTCTACCACTTGTTTTCAGGAAAGTAATTTGTTCAACTCAATTACTGTCGTCAGCCACTAGACAGTTTAAATTACATATCATCTGTCTCTTATGCAAAGTTCTCACTTCATTTGTCTCTTTGATTGTTTCAGATGCCACTTTGTCTTACAGGAGTTAACGTAAAAGGCATCAGACAGCATTTATCAAATATCACAATTTCTAGGCCTGATGATGTGCAAATTGGACTCCCATTCTGAGAGAGAAAAGGTGATCTTGGGGATAAGATGTTGTCCTGCAACTTGGGAGCTCTATATTCATTTATTTGACCTAATAATGGCTGGTTGCATAGTTTTTGTTTGAGAATCTCCAAAGTATTTACACTCATAACACTACTCCAGTTCTCTTAGTTGAAAACTCTGGTGAAAACCTGGGTCTCAACTGCAAGTTTAGAAAGAAGTACGTATTACAGAGCCTTTCTGCTTGTGGGAGATCAAATTTTAATTTAGATGAGTAGGTACCACAATAAATAAAAGTAGAGTGTCACAAAGACAGGCTGGAATTTATTTATCTAAGTAAGATAAATAGTCTAAAACAGGAATTTTCCTTAAAAATAAAATTGTTGTTGATATTGGTCTGTACATCTTTCTGGAAATTTAGTACATAGTATTAAGTGGTACTTACCATCAGGGCAGAAATAAATTCCTTTGAAAATATCTTAGATGTATTACATTTTGTCCTTATTTAGATAATTCAGCTCTGTAACACATTATCTTTTTCCCTGCATGAGAGATTGGAGACACACAATTGTACTTGCTCTCTCCACAGAAATGCCAGAATTGCTATACTCCATAACTTTTCTTCTTTCTGGAGGACTTAATTGGCTTGAATCCAAAGGGAAAGAAATATTATAAACTACAAAGTATTTGTTGTCTTGGGATGAATCTTTAATGCCCTTGGATCACTGACCGTGATGAATCAAGTAGCACAAAACAAGAGATCAATCAAGAAGTGCCAGTGAAAGTGGGAAGCGCAGCAGACAAAGTGATGTCAATGTCAGAAGATATGTCTGCTCCATGAAGTACTGACTCACCTTTCACCAAACTCTCTAAATATTGTGATACCATATTGAAACTGTTGACTTAACTTGCTTCAATGAAACTATGAGTATCGGGTATCTATCCGGTAAGAATTCTCTGCCTGAATGCAAGCAAAGCCAAGCCTTGCATCCTGCCAGCTTCCTTTAATCCTACAATTCTGGAAAATTTAGCTACCATGTAATTAAAAAATATTTCTTACAGAGATGTAGTCTGTGATGATGCTTCTCCCTTACGAGATTCTTAAAGGAATTTGCAGCAACATATATTTTGTAAAATATTCTACACAAATCTAGGGTACTTACTGCAGGCAAAATTAACAGTTGCTAAATAACTAATTCACAGTTTTGTCATGTGTGGAAGCTACATTGTTAGAAAATGAATGAAAAGAAGATTGCAGGACAACAATTGCTTACTGTTTGCCTCACTGAAAATAGAAAGGTCATAAATCTAACTTGCTTTAATAAACGTGAAATGTAACTGGAAGTATGTTGAAGGCTACTGAAGCATTGATATTGGAACATGGAACTCCAAAGTTAAATTAATCAGTCTGCATAAGCTCAATGAAACAAGCTTTTTAGTCTGGGGACTGAAAAAGTCTCACATACCTAGTGGATTAATATCTGAGGAGGACACACACAACACTGACCACCAGAAAATACATTTTCAATATAAAGGGGAGCATTATCTTCAGTGAAATTATAGATGGTGTTAACAGAGGAAAAATAACTTCAAAACAAATTTAAGTGAAGCCATCATATATATCTTATATAAAAAAGAGGAAACATCGACAAATTCTACAATAATAGGAACTGGTACTACATGCAATAATTTATTATGTTAAAAACTCTATACATCAATTGCTGCCACCCCTACCAACATTTGAATCGTGGTTATTACCATCTATTCCTTGTCAAATTGTCATCCTAGTTGCCTAGTCATCTAGGCTTCTCAAACCATGAAAGCATTAAGTATCTCTAGGATTTTCCACCTTGCTCCATTGACTCTAGAAACAGCCTACATATCTAGACTCAGATAATATTTTCAGAAACTGAAATTAGGCAAGATAAATTTTAGCACTGTTACCTAGATTCCTCCCCATAGTGTCTTGTGGATGCTTCTTTCTGGGAAGTCCCAGAGCTTCCTGAATCTGGAACACCTAATTAGGTGTTTCACATTTAAGTCAATCAAGGTTTAAAATAAATTATTATTTGTCTTTTGGAGTTTTGATTTGCGAGGAATTCTCAGAGAAGAGGAATAATATTGGCCCCTGCTGAAAACATGGCCAAGAAGAAGCTGTCTGTGCCTCCCCATGTGCTTAGTAATACAGTAGTTGTAGCAAGTAGGCATTCACAGCACCTCTTCTGTTTGAGGAGATATACACTGATTTAACTGACTGCAAACTTTACAAAAATGTATTATAGACCTTCATCCCTTGAATCATTATATCTAGTTGTGACATCTTTACAGAAGTTACCTTAGTGTTTATCACATTTATCTTAATTTTCTTATCGAGGTGACATGGACTCTGAAGCAATTGTTCTATGAAGTTCAAAGAACTTGTCATCCAGTGTCAGTCTCAGACTATGTTGCACATGATGACCCTGGGTGGCTTAAGTATCTACTAAGGTGTATCATTTAATAGCTTTTAAAAAGTTCTGCATTTGAATGTTAGAAATCTTATTGCATATAAAGGAAAACAAATATCTATGGTATCATTTTACAGAGGGATTGGGTGTACAGTAGACTACAAAACACAGTATAAACTATGGAAGTTAGGTAAAAGGCTAAGATTCTGTGTTCCAATGAAGGTTTTTGCTATTAGCCAGTAGCAACATGGCCTCAGTTAGCAACTAAGCACCACGCAACCACTCACTAACTCCCCCTACCCCAGCAGGATGGGAGAGAGAATCGGAAGAGCAAAAGTAAGAAAACTCATGCGTTGAGATAAGAACAGTTTAATAATTTAAACAAAATAGTAGTAATAATAATAATAATGAATTATAATAAAAAGGAAAACAATGAGAAAGAGGAGAAACCAGGGCGGGGGAGTGGGGAGCCAAACAACCAACAAGTGATGCAACCGCTCACCACCTGCTGACTGAGGCTGCCAGTCCCTGAGTCACGATTGCTGCTTCCCCCAGCCAGCTGGCCCCAGGTAACACACTGGGCATGACGTTACATGAAATGGAGTATCCCTTTGGCCAGTTTGAATCTTATCTCTTAGCTGTGCCCCCTCCCCTCCCAGCTTCTTGTGCCCCGGCAGAGCG
The DNA here is from genome assembly GCF_963921805.1 of Phalacrocorax carbo. NCBI lineage: Eukaryota > Metazoa > Chordata > Aves > Suliformes > Phalacrocoracidae > Phalacrocorax > Phalacrocorax carbo. The sequence goes on along the minus strand of NC_087548.1, from coordinate 7,283,783 downwards.
TGGGAAGCTGGAAAAGTCCCTGACTAGTACAGGCACTGCCCAGCAACAACTAACCATCGGTGTGTTATCAATATTATTCTCTGTTAAATCCAAAACACAGCACTGTGCCAGCTATAGTGAAGAAAATTAACTCTATCCCAGCCAAAGCCATGACACTCCATGTTCCAATGTCAGGGGATCAGGAAGCTTAGACCAGACAGATATTTACATTTAGTCATGCATTATGCTTGCAATATCTTTCTGTCTTCCACTGGCATATGCATCAGCTGTCACAACAGCAATACCAGTGATTTGATTGCTACATATCATGCAGCTTAAATTTCTTTTTATTTATAAGTAAATGATGAGATCATTAATCATATAGACTTATGTATTCAAAAACTGAAAATTAAAATCCAGCCACAGTTTATGGCTGTCTGGGGACTACTAGTTCACTCAAACTTTTTGTGTCTCTTCAATGCTTACAAACTAACAAATAGATATACAGTTTTTAAAAAATATATGTGAACCAAGATGGCAACAGGGGAAATAACACAGAAATACACAGCCTTAAGCTATGGTCATAAACAGTACATTAGATCAGATGAAACAGTGAAGGAAATAATTTTATGTTTTATTTTTATATTTTTATTGCATTTATGTCTGTCAAATTAATTTATCTGAAAGAAAGAGGGACAAAACCCCATCTGCCTTTAATAACTGGCACTTCAGTCAGTCTTGTCCAGTGCATGCTTCAATACTGGTAAGAACATGCTAAAACTTTGGGAATCACCATTCAGAACTGACCATTCCCTGCCGCAGAGCAGATATCAACGTTTGCCAAGAATCCTGATGAGGCCAAGAAACTACCACACTTTGAAAAATACCACCTAGGCATTGAGAACTGCAGACAGTCTCACAGGGATGATGAAAGCTGCAGTGTGAAGGCAGCACCGCTGTGCTGCTCTAGTCTCTATCCTGCATACACCAAAATTGCCTGGAAGACTGTTACTGACCCATTCGCTGTCTCAGCTGTGCTGTAGTGTGTCTGATTTCTGCAGGTGGTTGATATTGGCTCACAGTTACTGAGCTATAGTAGAACAGATGAATTGAATAGTCTTAGACTTCAAAGCAGTTTAGCTTCCCAGACTGACTTCCAGATATTGTGCTGTAGGGAGAATCCTGAGACTGAGAACTGAAGACCTGGTGTGGAAGACGACTGCAATACTGACCAGTGCTGACCTGCAGTATGGGCTTCAACAGATTCCTCCAGGAAAGACAGTTCAAAGTGATCTAAGTCTCTGGAACTAGAGGTACTTTAGCAGTGGCATCAAATGCTAGGGATACTGACCAACATTTTGTCATTGATGATTTAATGATGCTATAAATATGGCAGTCCTCATCTCAACTGCAAAATAAAGTAGCATGCCATAAACTTCCTCTTGTGTGAAAAAGCTACAAGAACTCTGTAAGTACCCTAGCACGTGACCATAAGGCTCAGCGGGTGCTGACTCAATAAGACTCAATGCTGGTGCTCCCCAGGAACATGTGAGGCAGCTTGACTGCAAATATTGGTAAACCACCATGTGTGCACTGCAAAGTGGCCATACATGTGCAAGGTGTACAGCAGAAATACCTCCATGCCACCGAGATGTCCATCTCTAGTTAGATTTTAACTAAGAACTTTCTTTAAGTGATGAAATAAAGAAACAACAGATACTTTTTCAACATCCAAATGATAAACAAGGAGAAAAGAGAAGGAAATTAATGGTGGCCCCCATTGGCTTTGTGGCCTCCAATAACAACTCAACAAAACACAAGAGCATGGTGGTACCACCTTGTGGTTAATATGATATAAACATGATGTCACAGACACAAATTACAAAGAACAATTAAAACTCCTTCAGTCCTTTTCAGACTATAAATGGCTGTACTGGCTCTGGCCAGGATGGAGTTAATTTTCTTCACAGTAGCATGTATGGTGCTATGTTTTGGACCTCTGAATAAATCAGTGTGGGTGGCACACAATCGTTTTGGCTACTGCTGAACAGTGCATGCACAGTATCAAGGCTTTTTCTTTTCCCCACTCTGCCCCCTTCAGAAGGGGTAGGCCAGAAACTGGGAGGAGACACAGCTGAGGCAGCTCATCCCAACTGACCAGACAGATATTCTGTGTCATATGACATCATGCTCTGAAACAAAAGCTCAAGGAAAGTAGGAGGAAGCAGGGTCATTCGTGGTTATGGCACTTGTCTTCCCAAGTAACTATTATGTGTGCTGAGAGCCTGCTTTCCAGGAGGTGGCTAAAAATCTGCCTGCCAATGGGAAACCATGAATAAATTCCTTATTTTCCTTTGCTCGTCCATGCAGCTTTTGCTTCAGCTATTAAACTGCTATCATGATCCACAAGTGTTCTCACCTTTGACTTCCTTGCTTTCCTGCGGGAGGGGAGAGTGAGAAGTGGCTGGGTGGGTACTTGGCTGGTGGCTAGGGTCAACCCACTATAATTGCTTGCTGAGAGACTTATGTCTTAAGCTTTAGAAACTTTGTTGTAACCCAGGAACAATTATCCCGTTAGCTATTCTCTTCCATGATGTATCAAAATCCAAACACACTCAAGGTTCTTTGTCCTTCAAAATTGGTTGAAAACTCTGTTATAACATCTGCTGGATACAAGATTATCTGTTACTTCTCCCCAGACCTACAAAAATTACTGGAGTAATTCCCACATCTTCCCCTCTCTCTGCTCCATCCTTCTTAGCCATGCACTCTTATAACCCTTTTAATACAGATATTTGAGTGGGTAGGGTAGGAAACAGGGGTCAAGGCATTCTGTGGTAATTTCAGAGAGACAGTCAGGAATTAATGCAGATTTCTTTCTTCAAGTGCATAATTTTTCCCTATTTCTGTCCCCTCCCTACCCTATTCTTCTGTGAACGGCTTCCCCATTAATGTGCATTTATTTGGCTGGAACTCTCAGTGTAACAAAAAAGAGCTGTTTTCTTTCTGCTCTACTGCTAAGGTCAAGCAAAGAGTCTGCGTTAAGCTGCCAGTTTTCTCTGTGATACGTGCGGCAGCATGGAGCACAAATTGCATTTCCACAGTCTCTTCAGCTCTTCTTTTAAATGCCACAATACTGACAGTAATCACTGAGCTGAACAGATATGTCACAGAAGACACTGACGGAACAAATAAGTCCCATACTATCTTGGTTTTCCAGTGATAAAGTAAGCAAACATGTATTTGGTTATCAGTTTAGCTAGAAATGGTTCTGAAGATAGGTAGGTTTTTAACACTGTGCCATTGTGGGAAACTTGTCATATGTTAAACATTCTGAAATTAATAAAAATATAGAAAAAATTAGAAATACAAATTAATTAAAATGGAAACAGAAAAACTATTTCAAAACAGATTATCAATCTAAGCCCTTCAACACTGCCATATTCCTGGTAAAATATTTTATTAGCAGGAATTACACTTAAAATAAGTTTATGAGAAAGTTAAAAAGAATTTTGAAAGGTAGCACGGGCTCCACATACTGTACTAACATAAACAGGTGGTATTCTACATTTTCCACATCTCTCATAAATTCTACCATATTGTTGAAGGGAGAGCCTGTAAGAAAAAAGAGAGAAAAGTGGGAGGAAAGAATTAGAACTCAGAAGCAAGTAATTCTATCACCAACCTCTTAATGATTTTTTAGCAACCCGTTATGCTCTTAACCTGAAAAGAATTATTCACGGTATTTTTCTATTGCATTGAACTTGAACTGTGAGCCAGGGACACCTTTGATACCCTGAGGAAGTTTCATCATAGTGCAAGCTGGTATTCTGTCTACTTAGGTCATTTCCTGAGCAATCATGTCTACTACAGAGTATCTAATCTGTTCCCAATCCACATCCTGCTATTTGTTGCGACTAAATTAACATCAGTGGTGCCAAAGATATCCCCATGAGTTCCAACCATGTAAAGTATTCACTGCTAACAATTTTTGTCAACTTTATTTGAGATATTCAGAGTCAGGAAGGGAACAGTTAAAAATTTATTGGAAAAAAAATTTTCTTCATTTTTCCTGCTTATAGACAAGGAAAAATATACTTAATTCACAAGCTTATTAATGTCTTTGAATTACACCACTCTAAAGTATGCCAACATACAAAACTGGTTTAACTAATACCTGAAAGTTTAATATATTAGTACTCAACCAGCAGGTACAGTGATGCTTTAGAAACATAGGATGCAGTTTCACAAACCAGTTTGATCCATAGTTCTTTTTATGTGAATGGCATTGTGGAATAAAGGCTTTCAATCACCAAAAAGTTCTGTTCTTCATATATACTGTCACTGTCAGTCAGTAGAAGTGGTTATCTCACTGGATTTTGCAAAGCTTTCTATAATTGTTTAAATAACACATTGGCACTAACAACTATTTTCCTTAAAAAGTGAAAATGTGTGTTACTTTACACTTAAATAAATCTGACATGAGTATGTTTCAATAATACGTGTATTTCAATTTGTTTGTAGTCACTGGCATTTTGTTTTGATTTTTACTCCTACTGCCATTTGTCCACATTTGATTATAGGGCGGTAGCTGTTTGCTCATAGGCAAGTGTGACGAGCAGTGAAAGCTAGGGAATGAGAGCAAAGGTAACAGCTGGGTCACAAAGAATAAAAGAAAACAAACAGACATACATATATTTTTGCTCTGCATCTTGACATTTTTCCCAGGCTGGGGAAGGACAGAACTTAATTTTATATCCTGATACTGAGAGAAATACGTCTCTGCTACAACTGTGATTCATCATTTTATTGAGATTTTGGTGTACGGACGGATCTAATTCTTCAAAGACCAGAGAAGAGTCTGACAAATGCTGGCCTCCCACTGATTTCACTAGCTGCTAATTACTGCTAAGGCTGGGGCCCACAGACTGCTCTCACTTCTGGATGATTGTAAGAACACCACAATGGAGAAGCACCACTTTGCCTAGCAGCCCATAAATTTATATTAGAGTTAGATTTACACAGCATTGTCCATGGCTGAGGCAATCTTCTACAGCACCTAAAGAGCTGGGAAGAAAAAGAGCTGTGTCAATAAGATTTGTGCTGCTGCATCTTCAGTATCCCATTCTAGAAAGCCAGTGGGTGAGAAACATGATAAGATGTCACAGAGGCAGGAGAAAGAGGCACTAATGTGACCTCTGTGTTCTTTTTGGCCACCAGTACCCGCAGATGATATTGGTATATAATTATGGGCCAGTAGCATCTAGTAGGATAACGCAATGAAAAGACAGCATCTGAAACCAATGCTCTTTGAAGTATGAACTACTGCCCTTTCCTTCTATACGCCTTTACTCCCTTACCATTGCTTTTATTTGCCTTTGTCTAGTTTTCTGTTTTCTCAATCTTTTTCCTGTGCCTCTGTTTTTTATAATTTCTTGTTCTCTATTCTTTCATGTTCACCTCTGTTACATTTCCCCCTCCCACTGCTCAGTTTCTTTCTTTTGTATCTTCTGTTTTCTTTTTTTCTAACCACTTCTTCACCCTCAAATGTCACAGCCAATTGTCATTTTAAGCATGATATCTGAAAAAAAGTGGAAGCTTATGTGTTTTGTTACTTTTGTTATGTCAGACATTTAATAACTTCTAAGTATCTTCATCAATTTTCATGGAGGAAAGATTTAAAAAATGGGTCTTTTTACTTCCACTTTTATAAAAACAGATCAGTAAAGAGAGTACCCACTGAGAGAGACTATGATGCAATTTCACAGTTATTATTAGACACTGGAAAATCCACTGAAACTGCTGTAAGTGAAAGACAGACATAGAAAAACAGGTTTTTGGAGCTCATGGGGGGCTACTTGATTACTGTGATAGATTGCTCTTTCTTTTCCTCTGTTCCCAGTAGAGAAATAAAGTGTCTCTAGAGTATATCTACCAATATAAGGAGATCTCTTAAGGCCCAGGAATACCATCTTTGGCTGTACGGAGTGGCAGATATTGTACAAAGCAGACCTCTGATACACTGTGTGTGATGAATAAACAGACGACCCTGTCACCAGGCAACCCAAGTAAGATTATTCACTATGTAGAAAATGTCTAACGATTACTTTTTATTCAAAATGAGAAAGGAACATAATTTCTATTTAAGAAAGTTCCAGACAAAGTTTTGGAGAAGGGGAAACTTTACAGCCTGTCTGGCATCCTGCATGATGTAAGAAGCTATACTTCTGCTGATTTGAAACAATCAAGAATTTGAACATATTTGGATTTGAACATTCTGAGTAAAAATCTGAAACAATGGTACATATTTTGCAAGCTGCTAAAGAGATATTTCTGAGAAGGCAATGCAGATGCTGTTCGGAAGCAACAGTTCAGTATAACACAACAAGCCATCATGCAGGCAGTAACTAGTAAAGTTACTAAAGGGATCACAGGATCTGACAGAGATTATGAATTTCATTTAGGGTTCCTTTATGCATGTGAAAATGGACAAGAATTACAGAATTACAAAACTGCATAGCACTTCAATGGGTTTGCAAGGAAAGAAATTAAACAGCAGCTCTTCTCATAACTGTAGTCAGTGGAAGCTAAAGAGCTATATACTTCAGACTCTCAACTGATTACAGCTTTTACTTTGCAAAAGCTTATGAAATTAATTTTTAAAACTTATAACCATTTGTGGGTCCACCTTTGGGTCCCCTGAAATAACTAGTTTAGTTCTTGGTTTTTATCCGAATGGAAAGATAAAACAGTGCTTTACAACAGGTAACTGAGTTGAAAACAATACTCTTTTGGAGGCCAGAATCAAAATAGCCCAACTTGGCAACTCCTGAGATAGTCTTTTATACACACAGACACACACTCTGACTCTTCTTTTAGATATTCTCCACACAACTTGAAACAAAGTTATTTTAGCCAATGTCTCCACAGGGATCTGGTTAGTGCATGGGTAATGCATTGACAAATCACTATAGCTTGCAGCAAAGTGTCTTCCCAAGACTGCAAAACCTCTAAAACTGGGACCCTGCAAAATGCTTTGGTAATGTTTGATACCTGTCAGAGGAGCTGCGTGAGCATGATGAGTCTTCTAGCTTCTAGGAAAAAAAAAATCTAAAGGTTTGCGGGAATAAAGGGAGACTAATTAGAGTCAATAAACAGATTAAAATTGGAAAAGGATTACCATAGTAATGGAAGGAAATAAAATGGAAAGCATGGAAGGGAAAGAGATGAAAACAGCAACAAACAGAAAAGAAAAAACCTTCCTGATTGTGCTTTCAAGAGTGTCCCTAATGGACTTGATCTCATCCAAATTCTAGCAGGCAGCATGTGCCGAAAATGTTGCAGATGGCTCAGCTCAGCAGCAGGGATGGTTTGGAAGGGAAACAGTTCCTGTGGCTGCCTCAACAGATTGTTTACAGCAAAGATACTGACAGTGCCCAGCCATTGTCATGAAACAGTGCTTGTTCCCTTATTTGAGACTTCAGTCTGGCCATTTAAAATGTCAGATTTCTGTGTGGCTGAAACCAGGAGGACTCTTGGTAGTTCAATTTCTGTGTTTGAGGAACAATGCAAAAGGTTTCCTATCTCTTAACAGCAAGCAGTATAAATGGGAAAAGCTGAGCAGTATACGTCTCAGTGAAATCTTCACGGTGGAAGTGAAACCCTCTTTCAATAAATCACACTACAAAACTCAGATTCATTAATATAACCTTCCATAAGTTCCAATCATTTCACATCAATTTTCACATAGAAGATGTTTAGATGAAGGATCAGAATCAGTAAATCCCATTTCCACCAGCAGAACATAGGGTTTTTTGCAAGTGGTGACACACAACATGCACGTACATGTGTATGTATCCAACATATACACTAGGTGGCCATCACTGTTAGGGTGCCACCTGAATGTGCTTCCAGTTATACAGGAGCCCTTATACTCTAAAGGATACACTTTATCTCAATGTGAGGCAACATAAATGACTTTTTTTGGTACACAGGTCTACTCTTGAGACCAGCCTTAGAATCTCTCTTAAGCAGTCTGAACATAAAGGATGTTGGTCGTACACACCAGTAATGCCACATCAGCAACAAGTCCTGATGACTTTTAACAGATTTCATAATTTTGAGGATAACAAGATTCCTTCTCCTCAGAGTCTGAAGACTGTAAATGATTTTTCTATTCAGGTATATTTGCTCATTAATGCCTAATCTTTACAATGTAGTCTTCTATCTTAAATTAGTGTGAAATACTTAGACTAATACAACTTTCACCAACATGTTCCTTTCAAAGACTGTTCCACAATCTGCTCCATCGTGCTTTTAAGCAAGTGGTTAAGAACATACACTGCTCTTATTGGCCAAAAGAAGTGAGGCTTGAAGATCTCATACATCTCTAATTGCACATATTTTAATTCTAATTTTGCCACTTAATTGATTACTCTCCACTAAGTAATTCAGGTCCTTTTCCTCCTCAAACTTTGGAAAATGTTTATTCTTTTCTTGATATTTATTACCTTCAAATATTGTAATTTCACCATCCCCTGTGCTAAAGTGGCACCAACAGTGACCAGCCCACTTGCTAGTCTTATCCACCTGGGTATTCATCATCTGGACATTATGATGGGAGAAGTTGGATAGATCAACCTATTCACTTTACAGCTGCATCCAGTCCCATTTACATTAAATCACTTTTTACATAAGCAAGTTGCACACTAAAGAATCATGGACTACTGGTTGACAGAGCTATTTGAATGTAGTCACAGTCATTTGTCATCATAAATCATACTTTGTCAGCCCTTTTATCATCTTTTTTGCTCTTCTCTGAACTCTCTCCTATTTATCAGATGACTTCTGGTATTTAAGAAACCAGAACTCCAGGCACCATTGTCAGTAATCAATTGGTATCTCACATGCAGAAACCATCATATTAAATGCAGGAGCCATAATTGAATCCTCCACCCCTCCAGCCATTGATTTATGCGAACTGGGAAAATAATGAAAACATCTCTAACTCATTTCCCCAAGGCAAATAATTCTGGCCACAAGGTCTGCCCATAGTCAAGAAAATGAATGAATATGCAATATGTTTAATCCTTTCAAGTGGATAGCAAACACACTAAAGATAAATGATGAATAACATAAATAGGCCCAAAATTATTTAAACCATAGAATCATAGAAAACAACTATAGAATCATTCAGATTTGAAAAGACCGGTAGGATGATCAACTCTAACCATCAACCTAAAAATACCGTTTCTCCTAAACCATGCCCTGAAGCGCCACATCTACATGTCTTTTAAATAGCTCCAGGGATGGTGACTCCACCACCTCTCCGGGAAGCCTGTGCCAGTTCCTGACCACTCTTTCAATTAAAATATTTTTCCTAATATCTAATCTAAACCTCCCCTGATGCAGCTTGAAGGCCATTTCCTCTCATCCTGTCACTGGTGACTTGGGAGAAGAGACCAACATCCACCTCACTACAAATTCCTTCACCCTTCTCTTCTCCACACTAACCGCACCCAAGCTCCCTCAGCTGCCCCCCAGCACACTTGTGCTCCAGACCCTGCCCCAGCCCCGCTGCCCTTCTCTGGACACACTCCAACACCTCAAGGCCCTTCTTGTCCTGAGGGGCCCAAACCTGAGCCCAGCATTCGAGGTGGGGCCTCCCCAGGGCCCAGCACAGGGGCCCCATCCCTGCCCGGCCCCTGCTGGCCACCCCAGTGCTGACACAAGCCCGGGGGCTGGTGGCCTCCTTGGCCACCCGGGCACTGCTGGCTCATGCCCAGCCGGCTGTCAGCCAGCACCCCCAGGGCCTTCTCCGCCAGGCACTTCCCAGCCCCTCTGCCCCAGGCCTGGAGCGTTGCCTGGGGTTGGTGTGACCCAGGGGCAGGACCCAGCACTTGGCCTTGTTAAATCTCACACAACTGGACTCAGCCCATTGATCCAGCCTGTCCACATCCCTCTGCAGGGCCTTCCTACCCTCAAGCAGATCGACACTCCTCTCCAATTTTGTGTCATCTGCAGACTTAGTGAGGGTGCACTCAATCCCCTCATCCAGATCATTGATAAAGATATTAAACAGGACTGGCCCCCACACTAAGCCTTGGGGAACAATGCTCATGATCAGCCACCAACTGGATTTGGCTCCATTCTCCACAACTCTCTGGGCTTGGTTGTCCAGCCAGTGTTTTTACCCAGCAAAGAATATACCCATCCAAGCCATGAGCCGCCACCTTCTCTAGGAGGATGCTGTGGGAGACAGTGTCAAAGGCTTTGCTAAAGTCCAGGCAGACAACGTCCACAGCCTTTCCCTCATCCACCAGGTGGGTCACCTGGTCACAGAAGGAGACCAGGTTGGCCAGGCAGGACCTGCCTTTCATGAAGCCACGCTGGCTGGGCCTGATCCCCTGGTTGTCCTGCACTTGCCTGGTGAGCTCACTCAAGACGTATCAGTACATGACCTTCACCAGCACTGAGGTAATGCTGACAGGCCTGTAGTTCCCCGGATCCTCCTTCTGGCCCCTCTTGTAGGTGGACGTCACATTTGCTAACCTCCAGACATCTGGGGCCTCCTCTGGTAACCAGGAGTGCTGGTAAATGATGGAGAGTGTCTTGGTGACCTCCTTTGCCAGCTCCCTCAGTACTCTCATGTGGATCCCATGCAGTCCCAGAGACTAGTGAGTGTCCATGTGGAGCAGCAGAACTTTGTAAACTGCTTCCTCCTGGATTATGTGGGGTTTGTTCAGCGATCCATCCCTGCCTTCCAGCTCAGGGGCTGAATACCCCAGGGACAACTGGTCTGATGGTTAATGACTGAGGCAAAGAAGGCATTTATTACCTCAGCCTTTTCCTCCTCCTCAGTGCCAACATTCTCTTCCACATCCGATAGAGGCTGGAGATTCTCTTTGGTTCTCTTTTTGTTGTGAATACATTTGTAAAAACATTTTGTGTTATCCTTTACAACAGTGGCCAGGTTGAGTCCTCAGCCTCAGTGATCACAAGCCAGCAAAATATTTCCAAATTAGGGTAACATTAGGGAAATGCAGAATTCAGTTCATCACTAGGCATGTGACAGCACAGGTGACTGTGTTGGGGGGAAGAGGAAGTAACTTAAGGGTTAGTGCAGATATTTCTCTGTATGTGATCTCTCCAAACTATACTTGAACAAAAGAATTCATTATTCTCAGAGGAACAAAAAAGGACTGTCAGAGGAAAACAGTAAGCAATCTTGTTCCTAGTAAGACCACTATTAGAACAGCATGTGAATTTTTTGAATTCCTATTCAGAAAATTATGTGCAAATAGTAGGGCACTCGAATTAAGGATACAAAATGCTCTGAGCAGGAATATAAGGTTTGACACGTGAGTTTTCAGATGCTCAATGTATTGAAGAGTAAGAAGTTCAAGGTGTGAACTGATAATTATCTATAGGTATTAACAGCTGGGAAAGTAAGGGAATAGGGAATTTCTCAAAGTTGTTAACAAAGAAGTGGTAAGATAAAACGGCTGAAAGTTGGAATTACACAAAATCAAGCTTGAAACAAATTCAATATCCTGTGAAGGTAATTAAAACATCATAACAGTTTTGTTATCAAAGATCACAAATATATCAGACCTCTGTATTTTTAAATTCTCAAGTGCTTAATCTTGTTTATGGGAAAAACTGGAAGTTGCCCATACCCAGGGATGTGAGGGATGTGGTTGTCTGCTTTGGTGGGCCTTTTCTGCATAGCCTTTCTCCAGGGAGAAAATACAACCTACACCACCATCAATCTGCATGTAACATTTATAATTTTTCATTAGAACTATGACTGTAATTCAGCTTATGTCATCCCAGACAAGACAAACCTAACTGGTGGTTTACAGTGTTCAGTTAGGATTTTTGCTCCATGGATACATAATTGTCAAGAAATATTACTATGTCTTTTGGGGCATTACTGTTGAGCTTTCTGTTGTCTCCTCCCTTCCTTTCCCAACCTTGCACTGACACTTCCACATCAGGTCATAGATGATCACAGGTTACAGTCAGTACTATGAAGAGAGCAATGGAATTTATATATGTCATTTTGACTGATTAATACACTTATGCTTTCAGAATTATTACTAAGCAAGGAAGTTTTTCTCTGGTCAACAGATTTCCTTTCTCCCTTCCTCCCTTCCTCCCTTCCTCCCTTCCTCCCTTCCTCCCTTCCTCCCTTCCTCCCTTCCTTCCTTCCTCCCTCCCTCCCTCCCTCCCTCCCTTCCTTCCTTCCTCCCTTCCTTCCTTCCTCCCTTCCTTCCTTCCTCCCTTCCTTCCTTCCTTCCTTCCTTCCTTCCTTCCTTCCTTCCTTCCTTCCTTCCTTCCTTCCTTCCTTCCTTCCTTCCTTCCTTCCTTCCTTCCTTCCTTCCTTCCTTCCTTCCTTCCTTCCTTCCTTCCTTCCTTCCTTCCTTCCTTCCTTCCTTCCTTCCTTCCTTCCTTCCTTCCTTCCTTCCTTCCTTCCTTCCTTCCTTCCTTCCTTCCTTCCTTCCTTCCTTCCTTCCTTCCTTCCTTCCTTCCTTCCTTCCTTCCTTCCTCCCTTCCTTCCTTCCTTCCTTCCTTCCTTCCTTCCTTCCTTCCTTCCTTCCTTCCTTCCTTCCTTCCTTCCTTCCTTCCTTCTTTTAAATTATTCTTCTTCATTTGAATGAGTATAGTTATTTCCTTGAAAATGCCAGGATCCCATATTTGGCCTTAAAAATCCAAATTACTTTTTTTTTTCTTCTGACAGAGAATGATGAGAGAACAGACATTTATTTTTCAGAGGGAAGTAGATGAATTGAGTGTCTCAATTTCTACTTCTTTTAAAAAAAAAACGTAGGTATTTGTATTGTCATGGGAGAGACAGCACCTAGTAAGACACCAAAAACTATACTTATATGGACTTTGGGGGGAAAAAGCAATTTGGCTTGCCTTAACTGCAATCTGCAGCATGCCCAGACACTCAAAACAGTACTTTTTTTTCACCTTGACTCATACTGAGCAGTATCTTGATCCCCCAGCTTCCGTCTGGCTTTCAGTTTGGCTCGGAAGACAATAGAAGGTACAACTTTTTCCCTTGATCCATTTACAAGGCACTTAGGGAAGCATAGCTGTACCTAACTGAGAGCATACTGAGGACTGGATTGTGGTAATATTTTCCTTGCTCTCTATTGCACTGCCTGGCAAGAGCTTTGTGAGTCCCACAAATTCTCCCCCACACTGTTAAGTCAAAGTTAAGTGTTTGCCCAGATATCAACTCTTTATACAAGAAGCAGAGAAATATCCTCTAAGTAGTTCTCTGTTCCCATTCCCTCAGTAGCTCACTAGGAAGACTACACAGTCATAGCTGACAATGATTAAACTGCAGCTTCAGAAACAGAAAGGTGGTCCTAGAATTTCAGGGCTACCAAATGACAGAAATCTTCCTCGATCTCCCTTCTTACCTTGCTGCCAGTCGTTCACTGGTGTGTGCTGGTCTGATGAGCTTCGTATTCTTAGAACGAAACTCAAAAGAAAACTTTTTGCCTTCTTTTTCTTTAGGGGAGAGGAAGGAACTTTGTGCTGGGATGTAGAGTTGAGTTAGCTCATGGAAGATGTCACAGGTGTTTGAGAACATTGAACATTAGCAAAATCTCTGTGCTTGTGATCATGGCAAACAGAATTCTCCACATTTATAATAAAGCTTGAAAGAATTGCTTTAATCTGAAGCTGGCAGAGCCACAGTCAGTTGCAGTCTAAGCTCAGGTTATTTGACACTTAGTGACTACAATGCCAGTAAGGTCTCCCAGCAGGTAAGGTAAAACAGAACATGCAAAACAGGAAAAAGATAAAGGAATCTTATCAACTGCAGAACCTTGTGTGTTTTCAACAAAAGAACTCACAGACAGCTAGTTGCTTTCCACTTAGAGAAGTCAGTCCCTGACGAAGTTGATACATTTGGATGCAAAACTGGCTAAAAAGCACATGGGACCTTGCATGCTGGTCTGTGGAAGAAGCAGCTGTTTCATATTTATCCTACAGAAGGATTTATCACACCTATAATATTATTTGGGTACACTGCATATCATACATACTTTCAATAACATCCACCTAAAGCTTCTTAACTTACACCAAAGATAATTTCCTGCCAGCATACTTGAAAAATGGTATTAATTTAATATGAAAGTTACTGTGTTATGTCCTATCAGTCATGAAGCATGTGACCAGAAAACCAGAATAATTTATGCTTATGTGAAAGGATAAAACCCATACAAGCACAATATATTACCTATGTTGGGTAAGAGCTGGACAAAAGGATTTCGCTATTGTAGTGAAATTGTTACATATTCCTCTGGCAGTAGTGGAGGGAGGGGAATAAAAAACTACAAAATCAACCTGCCCCCCGCAAAATACTAGTAAGAGGTGTTTGATCAATGTATGATGTCTTTTCTATGATACTGAGCCCTGTAATCATGCAAAATGAGCATCAACAGACCCAAATGGTACTTTTCAGCCTCGGCTCTTTTGATGCCAGTGGAATCTCTCCCTGTGCTCTTCATCCATTTCCTGTGTAGCCTGCATCATATGCTAATTTATCATCAAGGGATTAGCAAACTGCTGGAGCGGGCCAGTTCTCCAGTACACACTTCATGGAGCTATCTCTATTTAATGGGGACTCTCGTTATGAGGACATGCTTGAAATGATTAGGCACAGACTATTTTTAACATATATAGAATAAGAGGTCAATGTCAAAAAAAGACAGTTGATCACATAGACAAAAGAAAATTGAGGATTTAATCTAATTCCTGGTACAGAAGTTCCCACATCACTAACAACATTGCTGTTTTCACGCATTTTGGAAATTATTTTGTACACAAGACCTTGAAATTAATTGGATGAGTCACCTCTGTCTGTGGAAATACAATATTTGTGCAACATTGGCAAAAGAAAAGGCGGCAATCAGAGGGGTAAGCATGCCTCCCCTAATCAGATCAGGCTGAGGAATACTTTTCTTCGCACTCTTCCACCAACATTCCCCCCCCCCAAATTTTCTTACTTCTTTCTCTTCCCCTTTATTGTTTTGGGTTTTTTTAATAAGATTGAAGATGAGAAATATAAATCTAAGTGTTTTCCAAACCTCTATATTAAAACTAAAAGTATATTAGTTTTACAAAACTCTTGGGGTAACTATTTGACAATCCCCCCCCTTTTTTTTTTAAGGTAGCAACAAACAAACCGGCAATCAGTCAGAGAAACAAATCTTGAAAAATGCACATTTTCTCTAAGACAAAAAAAATTGCAACAAATACTTATTAATTTTTGAATTTTTTAAGAAATCCTTTCTCATCTGAAATGAGCTTTCACAGGACAGATAGCATGAAATTCACTTGGAATGTATGATAGACCCATTCCATGCATAAACATGTAATTCCAATTACTAGGAATAACCATAAATCATCTCCAGTCCTAAATAAATCCAGTTTACTAACATTAGGGGGAAAAAAATCCAAACTAGAATAACATTCTCATTTAGCCCGGAAGATGCACGTAAAGTTAGGTCATGGCGCAATATTATCAGCATTTGAAGAATGCCTAGGTAATAACAATTTTTCATTGGACAGGGGTTTTCTATTTTATTCAGTTTCACAGGCACATGGATTTGTTTGTTCTTTTTAATAGTCACTTTACAACCCCCCAGTTAATTATTGCTAATGTTTTGCAGAATGTGCTGCAGTTAATTATTGTTATGAATGTAATCAGTTTTCTAAATATAAGCCAGCAATGCATGGTCTCAGAATTTAGAGGCTCTTTTATGTATACTTTTAGTAACATTGGAAAATAGAGCTAAACACAGAGGTCTGAGCAGCATCACACTGGGGACCATGAGAGTACTAGGTCCACTGTCCACATGGAGATCTCTGAAGGTATTTGTAAGCAAAATCTGTTTCAAAACCACTAAGATTCTTTGGGTTTAAACCCTACATCAGGCAACTTTAGGTAGGTTTCAACAGTACTGACCTGATCTGAGATTTGTCATCAAACCAGAGAAGACTGAGTGTCAAAATCCTTTCTTTTTTAATTGAAATTTAATTATCATTAGAAATATATCATATCACCATGGACTATAATAAACAAAAGTCTGTAGAAAATTTATTTTATTTAATTTCAGTTTAGTTCCTGGTTCTAGCTTAATTTTGGTCTGAACTTGCAGCAGAGTGTGTAGCTGTGCTTGATGTCAGACACAACCTACACATAATAATAAATTAGCATATTGTTTTGAAAACAAAAATAGTTCTATTTTCAGAAGTCTTAGAAGGGATAAATCATTCTAGGGACTCTATAATTTATAATTACAGTACAGAAATCACTTCCCAGGAAAATTTGCATATAGAATCAGAGAATCATTTAGGTTGGAAACGACTCTTCAGATCACTGAGTCCAGCCATAAACCTAACACTGCCAAGTTATACCTTTGTACATTTTAATTAAAAGCCACTGTTACCTGTTTCTTCTGAACTCTGTGGATTGGGGTGGGGTTTTTCCCTCCTATGAAACACTAGCATAGATTTTTTATTTTTTTTCCTTCTGGCACTGATTTGGAAATGTGATGACCCATCAGTGACAATTCTTAAACTATCTGCAGTTTACACATCATTACTCTGAATGTGGTGGGTATCAGATTTGGATGTGTTAAGTTTATCTTCTATTACCAGTTTTTGTAAAATGTCTGCTATACTGTATAGCCCAAATAATAGGAGGCTAGCTATCCTCCAGGATTTTCTGCCATCCTAGAACATAGAACTGAAGAGACAAACCTGATATTCTATAAACACCACCATCAAAAGAACATCCATTGTTGGCGTCCTCTTCCTCATTCCTCCCTGCCACACATAAAATTGCCACCTTCAGCCCCTTTTAATGAGCATGCATTTTTCATTGCAAAGACCTCCATACATACAGTATGAAATGGCACAGCAAGAGAGCAGAAGAGGGTGGGAAGCAGAAGATAAAAATGCCTAGAGGATCCCTGGAAGTGAACTACAGCCAGGGCAGAAAGAAATCTTCTAACAGTTCTGTGGTTTGGTTCTTAAAGAAAATTCTTTCCAAACCTGAATTATTTAATATTGAACAAAACAAGGAACTGAAAGGCTTTATTCCAAAAAAAGGTTTCCCACTCAGCAACTTAACCCCAGCTGTTACTGCTTTTTATCATGACTTTTAAAAAGGAGGAGGGAGAAGGGGAAAGAAGCCAGGTTGTTTTCAATACCTTATCCCATATATCACTTACTTGTCAAAATCTAAGTTGGAAATTGAACTTTTTTTTTTTTAATCTCTTATCTATATTCTACCTTGACCTTTTTTTATGGTTAAAGTCATAATTTCCTGGACAGAGTGAGCCTAGGTCATTAGGGTAAAGCAGAGCTCACCTTGGAGAATGATAGTCATTCAGGCGTTTTTCTGCTTTTAATCCGCTGTTAATTAATCCTACCTATGCAACAATCAGAATGAATTCATAATTTATGGAAGGACATCAATTTTTCCTTACCTCTATGAGAATTTTACCAATTAGATTATCTTAGGATTCTACTGAAATATTTCACACCCATCCTTCATTGGAAGTTCATAGCCAGTAAATGATGAACTTTCCACCTCCTCTCCTCTAAACTCTTAGTTCTCATTTGCTGTTTTTCCCCCAAGGAAGTTTCACTTTTGTGACAACAACAGGTTTTCATTAATCCCATTGAATGTCATAACTGTCCATTCACCTTATTTTTATTCCTCTAGACCACACAGACACCTAGTTTTTCCTGAGTAATTATTTGGTCCTCAGTTTGGAGATATATCATTACCTTGTGTAATCAACAGGTTTGAAGGCTTTATTCTCATGAAATCAACAGCTAATTTTTTCTGAACAAGGAGATTTGAATCAACTTCATTTATGCTTTAAAACTCTTATCTAATAGTAAATGGGAACTCTACAATTTCCTCAATGTGTATATAAAATCTGGTTGTTGTGATTCAGTTAATCTGTGATTATGGCATAGTTTGCAAAATATTTTGTATTAATGAATCAGTCTTCAAAATTACATTGTTCTTACAATAATGTTTGGGAAAAATTGCTGCCATCTTTTGGATGCACTCAGGAAAAAAAAGGGAAAAAAACCCCAACAACACAAAAACAGAAGTGACATTTAGCTGAAAGTTCCAGATGACACATTCTGGATATCTGTTTTACTATGGAAAAGATAATTTCAAATTGCAAAAAGTTACTTTGAGTTAACCAATATTTTCTTCTTTCCCATTTTATATAGTGATGATAGTATAACATCTGTGCAAGAACTGTTTGTTTGGTTAAGCAATACTCATGGGAAATAGCTTTCACTGAAAGATGTGTCACTGACATTGAAGCCAAACAGAACAAGAAAACAGAGATTACGGAAATAGAGAGGAAATTATATCCACTCCCAATATTTAATTTTTTGCATCTATACCTTGTCTTCTTGTTTGAATAGGAAATAAAACTTATTTGATCTACAAAATTATTAGAGTTTAGTGTCTCAGCTTATTTACCCTGAAATTTGTTTGGAATCTAGCCTGGTTATATTATATTGTCTTTTTTTTTTTTCTTCTTCTTCTTTCTTTTTCTTTTGAATTTCCAGAAGATGTAATCAGATGCTTGTTGTGTGGTCAGCTCAATATGCTGGCTTCTGAGACAAACACTGCACGTTCAGCAAAGTCTTTTTAAGAACACAGAATGCTAGTGTCAGTGAGAATAAATCAAAGGTGATAATATCTATGAAAAAGAAAACATTGTCCAGAGAAAATAATGACTCCTCTGAAGAGATACCATTGTCAGAGACTAGCATATCTTGCCAGCACTGGACAGTGATATTAAAATGTGCTGCAAATCTACCTTATCACCTGGAGTGAGACTCAGACATGCATTCTGTAACTGTCCGGGCAGGAGAGGAGACTAACAGCAGCTGAGCCATAATGACACTCAGCAAAAAAGTCAAAAGAAGATGCGGGAAAGAAAACAGAGTCACGGTAGGCATCCTCCACACTTTCACTGTACAGCTGACCCTGCAGCTAGTTTCATTTCTGCCTGGGCACAAGGACCGGCAGGCCAACAAGTTACATCCACACTAACCAGCAAGCCATAACCCCTCACCAAGTGTTGGAGTGATGTGACCACTTGCTCTGACGGTAACAGCAGCAAGCTAACCGCTCTCCCCTCACACACAATGGAGCCAAGGTTAGTTTCACAAAAATATCCAATTAAAAAAGCTTATAACATTTCAGTTTGTAACAAATTAAGCTGACTCATTGTCCCAAGCATGGATTATAGTCTTTTATCCAAGCCATGTGCAAGAGAGAGAGGAATGAAACCCTGCATTAAACAACATTCCTGTTCAGTAAACTTGACACTCCCAATTCACCCCTTCTCCCCAAAAATGCTGTTGCTCAAACTTACCGCTTTTGCCAACTCCCCCTGCTCCTAGCATCACCACCTTGTACTCTCTGGAGCCTGCTGAAGAATTGCTGGAGGAGCTGATCATTTCATTTTCTAGCTCCATCTTGCACGAGGCAGAAGAGGGGAGCAAAAGGGAAGGAGAAGCAATTGGCAGGTGCTTTCTCTGATCTTAAACAACTATAAAAGCTGTGTTAGGAAAAAAAAAAAGCAGAAATGAAAGGTATAATACAAGAGGTACGATTTGTCAGCCTCACACTCGCTGCTGTGTCTGTGTTAGCTGGAGAAGGTCTCATAGCAACCACTTTAACAGCTTCCAATAAAAATCTCTCTCTGCCCCCTCCCATCTCTGTATCATTCTCTGTATTTCTCTTCCTGGACAGAAGCAGTTTTGTAAGGCTCAAGAGCCCTGGTACCTCTGGGTATCGCTGTGTCACTGGAATCAAATAAAGCAGAGCCTCCAGAAAAGGAAAATGGATCAGATTTCTTAATTATGAAGCTTATTATTCTATGTAGCACTTGCTTGAATCTTAAACAATAATAAAACAGATCAGACAACTTCCTTGCAACCTTGGAGTTAAATATTCATCCTATGTTCATCAAGGTTGCTAGATTTACATAATACTGTTAGAAGTGAAAAACGCAACAACTTTTAAGAGTCTTTGTTCTTCATGAAGCTTACTGAAAAGCAGAGAAGTTTTCTAAGGTTAGGTTTGGCCTTGGATCAATTCTCTTTTAGTTCAGTTTGCAGCAATTATTTGCAGAAATAAACCAGGTATTTTGAAAAATGTTGGTTTGTTTGTTTGTTTGTTTTCCCCACAAAGAATTTTGGAAGGGGACTGGGACTGAAAAGAGTGGGAACAAATCATTCATCCAGAAAATATCCATGTAAGCAAAAAAGCAAAAAAAATTGTTATAAGTATTTCATACTTATGTGAAGTGATTTACCTAACCAATGTGGTCAGTACAAATAAATAAGAAAATAATAAAGCACAAAGTCTGTAGATGACATTCAGTCTGAAAATCTCCCATTAGAATTATTTAGTGAAAACTTACAAGAAAAGCCTGCAGCCCTTCATTGGTTTCTGATGATGTCCCTAACAGATCTAGCATATTTAAAGAATGTGATAAGAAATACAATATCTGCCCAGCTTTGACTGTTATGCAATATTTTTGAGGACCAAAAAGCACTGACTGCAAAAGGGGTGGAAAGCAAAACTTTCGCTCCTTTGAAAAGTGCTGGGTTTTCATGACACTTGCAACCATTAAGGAGACAGGGAGATGGAAGCAGGAGAGACAACTAGTAAAGTAATCAGTCTTGGAAGTCAGACACCTCCTCCTGTCCACTCCTCCAATTATTTCACAGAGAGTAAACATATGACGTTGCTCAGGAATACAGAATTAAAAATTGGAAAGAAAAAAAATCATCACTTAATTAAGGACATGATTTAAAGAAAATTAGGAAGGCAAGTAAAAGATATAGAAGAGCACATGTATGAAAGCTAGTTTAATGGACTGAGAAAACACATGATTAAATAGAAGAGATACATAGGTATGATGATAGAATTAGAATTGGAATGGAGAAGGTGAACAGAACTTAAATATTCATTTTCCCTCCTAATAAAAGAATTAGGAAACATCAGATGAAACAGGTAACAGCTGGGTTCAAAACCAAATTACTTTAAGAGTCATGGCTGACTCGAGGAAATTCTTGCCCCATGATGTTTCGAGCACTACAAATGAACTTGTAATGAAAAATAATCTAAATGCAGAGTAATACAAAATCCACTGTGGACTGTTAAAGTCACCACTTCTTGCTTAATAAGTACTCACAGCAACAGACCCTGGGAAAACACTGAAGAATGAAAGTATGATGGTCTGTTTACAGCTACACCAAAAAAGTTGCTCTTGGGGAGATTCCAATTGGACACCACAAGAAAAATTTTCACAGTGAGGACAGTCACCATTGGAATAATCTCCCCAGGGAAGGGGTTGACTTGGCCACGTTGGACACTTTTAAGATTTGGCTGGACAGGGCGCTGGGCCATCTTGTCTAGACTGGGCTCTTCCTAGAAAGGTTGGACTAGATGATCCCTGAGGTCCCTTCCAACCTGGGATTCTGTGATTCTGTGAAGTCCTCCAGAATCAGGATCTGCTAGTGCTGTCCTACAGGATTTCGGTAATAACCATGCTGTGAGTAGCTTTGTACTACCACAGCTGGGTGGCTGTGTTGATGTTTGGATGCAAAGCTCAGAGTTCAGAAGGATTTGGTCTTCAGAGCATAAAATAGAACTTAACAAGGAAATTCTGAATGTAAAAATGTGACATCTAAATATTGAGTTTCAGCAGAAAGAGACAGGTAGGTCAGTAAATCCCCATTGTGATTAGAATTCCATTTTCACTAAAATCATCCTCAAATATTCAATATTGACATATTAGATAAAAGTAATAAGGATTCCAAAATCACTGCTTAGAGCATCTTGGTTTTCCTGGTAATCTCCCACCAACACAGCAATCTCCTTCTCAGGAGCTTTTAACCCCACAATTGGCAGTAACATTTGGCTGACATTAAAATGTCAGGAAAGTGAGTGGTTGTGGGCATGAGTCAAAAGACAAGCTAAGCAAAATATTCAAAAAAATCTTAGTGAAGATTATGTATATGTAATAGATAAGTCAAATTTTTTTTCTGCTCTTGGTGTTTGCCAGAGTGAAGTGGAAGTTGTGGTCTTGTTTTTTTTGGAGCTGGAAAGTGGGTAAGGAATATAAAAAATGGAAGAGGCTACGAAAGGGAATTATGTTAGTACAGCATGCAGAATAATACAGAAACAAACTGAAAGTCAGTTCTTAATCTTTTATAAGAAAGTCTGGAAAAATGAAGACAGCATTTTAATGTGTGAAACAGTGGAATAAAATATTTTTACCTATTGATGCACCTTACCAGGTGCAAGGTCCTGCCCCTGGGGAGGAACAACCCCAGGCACCGGTACAGGCTGAGGACTGAACTACTGGAAAGGGGCTCTGTTGAGACGGACCTGGGAGTGCTGGTGGGCAGCGAGGTGACCCTGAGCCAGCACCGGGCCCTTGTGGCCAAGAGGCCAGCAGTGTCGTGGCCTGCATTAAAAGGAGTGTGGCCAGCAGGTCGAGAGAGGTTCTCCTCCCCCTCTACTCTGCCCTGGTGAGACCACATCTGGAGTGGTGTGTCCAGTTTTGGGCCCCCCAGTTTAAGAAGGACATGGAACTGCTTGAGCAGGTCCAGGGGAGAGCTATGAAGATGATCATAGGGCTGGAGCATCTCCCTTGTAAGGAAAGGCTGAGAGACCTGGGCTTGTTCAGCCTGGAGAAGAGAAGACTGAGGGGGATCTCATCAATGCCTATAAATATCTGAAGGGCGGGTGTCAGGGCGATGGGGCCAGGCTCTTTTCAGTGGTGCTCAACGCCAGGCCAAGGGGCCACGGGCACAAGCTGGAACACGGGAAGTTCCCCCTGAACATGAGGACAAACCCCTTTGCTGTGGGGTGCCAGAGCAGGGGCACAGGCTGCCCAGAGAGGCTGTGGGGTCCCTTCCCTGGAGACATTCACCCCCTGCCTGGACGCGGCCCTGTGCCCCTGCTCTGGGGGTGCCTGCTCCAGCAGGGGTGGGACGGGATGAGCTCCAGAGGGCCCTTCCAGCCCCCACCAGTCTGGGATTCTGTGATTCTGTGATTCTGTGATTCTGTGATTCTGTGATTCTGTGATTCTGTGATTGGCAATTAACCATTTAAAATATCTGCTTTAAAGACAAAGGTTCAAGTTTATTAAACTTCAACAGTTTATAAATATTATTACATTATATAATCGCCTGGACAAACATATCTTCCTAACTTTCACAGAGACTTCTCCAGAGCCTAAAAAGGTGATACTGCATTCTTATTTATAATGCAAGACTTGTTCTAATTGTTTTTCCTCATAACTTCCTCTTGACAAACACTCTAGTCTGCCCTAATTTCATGCAGTTCAGCAGTAGAGAAAAAGTATTTAGCTTCATTCCCATCTATGATAACATCAATTAGCCTTTCTTCTCCCACCTGAGCAGAAAAGTACAAGGCTTTGCTTTTAGTCTCCTGCCAACAAAATTAATACTGAGATGACTTGAAATGACTAAGCTTGAAACACTTAATAATATAGGGAAAAAACTGCCGGTGTACAGACAACAGAAAAAACAGTATAAAATACAACAGTTGAACCTGAGATACTAAAGATTTTATAATGAGTGACTTATTCCACAAGAAATTCCAACCCTCTATATTACCTCTTTGTTGCTTTGCATTAAGGACACGTTTATCATGACGTAAATACGTAGAAAACTGTCCGCAGGCACACAAAAGCAACAGCAAAGGTAGGAAAATGCTTTGGGTACTAACCTAGAATGAATCATTTATTTAACAAATTCAGACTCTAGTGCTGTTTAATATTGCTTATGACCATACAGCAAATCTGCTGATTTTTTTTCTATATTTTTAATTTGCTATTCAAACTCTCTCTAAAATACAGCAATCAACTGAAAGCATTAGGTATTCAAAATCTAGCAACTGCTTTGTTTGAATTCATATTTTGACAGTTAGCATTGAAATGGCTGGATACTTAGATCTTTAAGGATGCTTAGGTCTTAAGCATAAGACAACATACCTATAGGTATGTTAGAAGAGAAGCAGGTGAGCTTTTTCTAGAGAAAATGCCATTATAAAACATATTCCATTCATCCTACATCCCCACTTGCTCTGGGGGTGTTGAATAAAATAATGAGATGTTAATACAACATGTAAATGTTCTAAATTTTTTTTCCTAGAGCACTTTATGTTGAGCAGATTCTATCAATTAACTTGGATAAATATTCTTGTCATTAGGCAGAGAGCTTATGAGTTTAAAAACTTGAAGAGCAAGCAAGCAAAATGCAAATTTTGACTGATTTGTGATCCAGTGAGTGATGGGTTTAAAGGTACGTGAACCATTTAATAATAGTGAATATGCATGATCTCACTGGGGGTATGCCATTATGGAAACACTGACCACTCTTTTGTCCCTCATGTTTACATGTTAAGCACAACAGAGAGAGGAAATGTAGAAAGCATCCTTCATAAAAAGGCATACAAGTGCACCTTGTTGAATTGTTGAAGTGCTGCTATGACAAGAAAGAGCGCTAATGCAGAAATCATTGCACAGCAATGGAGAACTGCTCCAATCTGCTCCTGAGAAAAAATGCATTTGACACACTAGCTTAACTTGATCAATTCTGAGTAAAGCTAGCATAACAACGTAATTGCTAGGGGACTTCAAAAATTTTAAACTTAAATTTTATGTTAACAGATTTAACATATTAATTCTTAAATATGCTGAGCACCTCTGAATCATATTGCTAAGGGACCTTGAAGAAACTACAGAAGCAGCTCTGCATTTTTGGAATTCAGATTCCTACTACAAATACCCAGTGGTTCAATCACGCATCTGTCACAGGCACCCAGACTTCCTTAAGTAATGCCCATCCCTTTTTCTATTCTCCAGATTATTCATTTGTAAGATGACTCAGTGTGTCACACATAGTATACTCGATGGGACACTTGACAACACCCCACCTTGAACCTGGCTCTTCAGCTCAAACTGTTAAGACGTACGACTTTTGTTCTGAAGTTCTTATTTCTGTCCCTAGTGTCAGAAAACATACTGTCCCCTGCCTTTGCTGTAATGCATTTTAATCTAAACCTTACTGGCAAAAGCAACTGAAAGGTGAAAAGATGTGAGACTATTAACAGAAAACATGAAACAACTTCAGAAGCCATAGAGTAAAGGGACATTGTGGGTTTGGTCTTGTTGAAGAGGGGAGGTTTGCCATGAGCAGTATCTTCTTTTTGTTTATCTAGCAGGTCAAACAATGCCACTAATATTGTACTTGCTGTACAAAGGTTTGAGAAACAAGGGCAGTTTATCACATTCTTGAGAACACTCAAGTAATGTTAACTTTAGAAGTTCTTACAAGTGACTACTAACTTCATACAGATCAGAAACATTGAAGGTCATGTCCTAGAGTATGTCAAAGGGAAAAGCTATTTTCTCTGGGTTTCCAATAAGGTTTCACAAATGATTTATGATCTCCCTGTCAAGAAGTTCTAACGATTGCAGGTTATTTATAGATTTCTGTTGAATTTTAATTACATTTATAGATAAGACTTTTATGCTTTCAAATACAACACTAATATTCAGAATGTGCAGATCTTAAACATCTCAAAGCCTTAAGTCCACATAAACACGTTCTCTGTGAGCATGAATACATGTTTATTCTAAATTCATTCACCTTCCAGTACTTTTGCTAGGATGGAAAATTACAAGCACGATATAATATGAAATACTATAAAAATAGGGTTAGAAAATCTCTGAAGCGGCCACCTTTTTCATCCCTGCCACACTTCACATTTCCGTTTAAGTAATTTGAACAATATTTGCTTAACCTTACTTTAAAGTCTTCCAGAGAGAGAAATTACCTAGTTTCTCAAAAGCTGAGATAAATTGCCTCACTATCCTTAGAAATGTCTTTGAAACCCAAAAGTCCTTTATTGCACAATAAGATTATCACTTTGCATCCAACCTGTTACGGTTATTATGAAAAGGCATAGTGAACATACCAAACACATATTTAAATAGTGAGCTAGTGAATCAAATAAACAACATAAATATAGTGAATGTTGTTCTCCTCAGCCTTCCTGTCTCTTCTCATTCTTTCATGCCTCTATCAATCTTCCTTCACAAGTCATTTATTAAACTTTTAAGCTTCTTGTGTTCCCAAAGACTCTCCACTGCCTGCTTTGAAGTGTGCTTCCCAAATCTGGCCACATTATTTTTTCAAGACTTCATATAATGTGGATTTACACCTACTACCAGTGCATTTCAAGCTTAGAATAGCTACAGTAAACACAGGCAATGAACAGTAACAGATGTAAAACTTTTAGTATTTTCCAGTCTGTATTTGAATTCTTTCAACAACAAATCACAGTCTTCTGAGATTGTGTCAGTTTCTGACTTCTACCTTTTCACTACTCTCTCCTTTTTCAAGTGGTCTTTGTCGTATTGGTTCTGGAAAAAGAAGATTCTTTTAATTTTGCTTGTTACAAAATAGAATAGTCTCTCATTTTGACTGTTACCTTGAAGGTGTTTATGATGAAGATAATGTCTTCATTCCAAAAGTCCTGCACTTGAAAACAGTTTCCTGAACTTCACTTCAGGCATGTGAATTTTAACAGTGAACCATGTCAAATAAGGTATCAGTAATTAAAGAAAAAAAAAAAAGCAGTAGAGAGCCTCTTGAGTTTGATCTGTTACCAGTCATTCAGATGCTTTCCACTTCACTATCCATAAGTAAACCCACAGAGACTAGCTTCACCTTCGTCAGGTAAACATCAAACAGGATAAATCTGGATTTTTTGACCTAGAATTTCCTGGCATCATGGATTATTTTCCATGTTGAGATAGCTTTATTCTAGAAATCAAATTGTTTGTTGGTATTCTGTTGGTTGAGCTGAAGTGAGTACTTTTGCAGTTCTTAAACCATTATTGTTGCAATTAACAATAATATTCTAAGTGCATAATTAAGCTGAACAACTGTACCAACAATAAGAATGACAGAGTCAGTTCCTTTAAACTCATCAGTGAAAGCTTTCTTCAAGAGAATTCAGACTTTTGGTTAGCTGAATCTCCCACTGGACGTACTGCTTCTTATGTTGAATAGAGGAATATTTATCAAATTTAGAGTAACGGAGGCTTGGACTCAGCTACCTAATGAGCTGAATAATTAATTACAAGAAACAACACAAAAATGAATATATATACGGTTGTTTTCAGAAGTAGTAGTGCGATCTCTTATTGACTACAAGTTTCCGTTGTCATTCTGTTGATACCTGTGCCTTAACTCTGATGAACCTACCTATTTTAACAGCTTCCAACCAGTTTAAATGGACCAGTTTCATACATAAAAGTAATAAAAATAATACTGAAAACACTAAGAATCCTGCATGAAAGATATGTCTGTATTTTACAAATCTGAGGTAAACTCTTGCATTTAAGTTCTAACAAATGGCTTATGAACTAGATAAGTGTGTAAATTCGTTTATTTGGAAAGTTCTTACAGAGTTGTGTTGTAGAAGATTACAAATATTCCACTTGTGGCTTCCACTACATTTCAAGATCTGCTTCTACCAAAGACACTAGACACAGCAGTCTGTCACTGGTTAGTGTGTTAATCAGTTTAAAGATGTTCTTCTTACAAAATATTGTAAGATCAATAGGCTTACGTGTTAGGAAAACAGCTAAACTAACCTCTGTATGGCATGAAAAGCAAAGCAGCACTGTAATTTTATAATGTTGTTAATTAACCATGAGTGAAAAAAATCTGTCACTGTAGGCTTCATTGTATCACTAACTGTTCAACTTTTAAAAGATCACCTTTTGGAAAAAGAAATAATTCAGAAAACTCGTGCAAAATCAGAACCCCAGTTCTTTGTATTGGAAATACTTAATAACTCTTTCTGGAGTCAGATTTGTTAAAGAATTGTCCGAGAAAATATAGTATGTTAGATGACCTATTAATCTTCTATTTCCAAGCTTTAATGTCAGTTTTCATATCAGGTATGGCTTTCATTGCTCTATAAAGAAAATTCTTTGCAATTTGGAGAAAGAAGGATAAAGACATGAGATGGCTCTGAAAATTAAAATACTGAACTGATTGAGAGGCTACATTCACTGGGTGATGACTTTCTTGAGCAGCCCACTGAGATCACCAAAAGTAGCCTTTTCAGGTACCCACAAAGAGAGCCTTCTGTCTGCTTATCAAAGACAATATTTCAATTAAGTATTCACTGGTATTCCTATTAAATTAGTAAAAATATAATCCAAAGGGAGGCAAAAAACCCACCCAAACTAGCCCTGCTTCAGTGACATGTCATCATTATCAAAGCTTTGGGATATGACAAAGGAAATCCTAAATCTGTTATCTGTGACTACATTACTACCAAAAAAAAAAAAAAAAATTGGAGAGATAGTAAAGAATGGATACCTAGATAAAATCTTTCATACTTCTGAGAAGTGCTTTCAGCAAAGACTGCATAAACAAATATTTTCTTCTCTTAGGAGGGCAGATTTGTCTTGACAAGCAAAATATATTTTTCAAATTCTATATTGAGGATCACCTCAAAAAGCCACAGTTGATAAAGCCTGGAGACAGGACTTACAGGTTTTAATGAAAGCTGAATCCCCTTATGTTTGTCTTACTTCAACTTAGAAAGCTCATAAATGGGCCAAGTCCTATGAAGTTTAAGAAGTTGACTAAATTGTTTACTGGAACCATATCATCAACAAATATCCATGTAGACACACTGCTGACACAACCTAATGTTACATTCAAATTAAGTCCCACTGTTTCTCTGTGTTTACCAAAGTTAATTTACTTTTCTTTTCCAGAAATACCCAGTCTGACTCTAGACAGTCTGGAACTTCACAGAAGCTGTTAGTACTTTCACCTATAGCTATCTGGAAATACAATCACTTTTTGAAAAAAAAAAAAATCTTGGTGGTAGCGCTTTCCCTGATTCATCTTTACTCAGTGATGGAGAAGTGTCTCATGACTAGGGCCATAACCAAATTCCTTTAAGCAACTGAGCTCAGAGTTTTGAGACAAAGAACCATATGTCTCTGTCCAAAATAAATATGGCTTATGTATTAATTGTTATGACAAGTGAAATTCAAATGTTAACAAATACATCCACCCACCAAATTCCACCCTATTATGTCCACAAATCTCTAAGACGTTTTCCTTCTGATGTTTTTTTAAATTTGGAATCAAATGTGTACATATATATATACACAAACTCATACATAACAATGTGTATGGACAATATAACTTAAACAGAGTATTTTAGAACAAGACTTTAAAAGCTACTCTACAACGTTATTTCCAAGCATGCATTCAACCAATGTAGTTTCACCATTTTCTTCCTGGCAATGTTCTTCCAGGACTCTGAGAGGTGAGAAAGGTATTACTGAGAAGCCATTTAATGTGCTGCCTGTGAGAACAGAATAGTAAAAACAAATGTCCTGCCCAGTTTTCTTATGAAAAAAACTTGATTTTAAGCCTCATCTGGTCAGATCTCAAGTCCCAGATACTTCTTCCTTCCATAAGATCAGGTTCAGAGTTCTGACACAAAAGCCCTGAGGATCAGAACACCTGTGCTAGAATGAAGTTTGGAGAGAAACTGAGAATTTTGTATGTGTGAGACTGTTTCTGGTACTTTTTGCTGTCTGTGGATACTAATGTGCCTGGAAGACATACCCACAGTTATTCATGAAGAGGACCAGACTGAAAAATTTATCCTCCTTAGTTTTTCTGTAGCTGTTTGCTGTAGAGGGTCCTTGACAATACAACAAAAGGAAAAGGCTAAGACAATAATGGATCTTTAATAGGAAGGAGTACACAAATACCATGTTAGACAGAGGCCAACAAAGAGATCAGAGGAATTTATGTTCTTCCTAGTAACTAAAGACTATA
Source organism: Phalacrocorax carbo (assembly GCF_963921805.1). Lineage (NCBI taxonomy): Eukaryota > Metazoa > Chordata > Aves > Suliformes > Phalacrocoracidae > Phalacrocorax > Phalacrocorax carbo. The sequence continues at coordinate 7,253,795 of NC_087548.1, read as the reverse complement.
AAGAATTCTTGAATGAATACTGGCAACGAGCCAAGCCCCTGATACACACCAGAAGAAAAAAGCAGCTCTTCCAGGACCTTGACTGGGTTTCAGGAATCCTTTATTAGCTGAGAACCAACTCAGGACAGTCCTTACAACATCATCATTTTATAAACATTGAGTTGGCTACGCTGTGTTGCATTTCTATTTTGCATGCATATACTTCAACCTTTGGGACAAAATTACAAACTTTAATTTAAAAACCAAACCCTAACTCTTACTTAGGCTGTTTTTCAAGACATCCTTTACTTCCTTGTGGTTTTAATTAGAATTTAAGGTTTATTTTAAATCAATCCAAATGTTTTTTTTTTTCCTGTGGAAATATCTTTCAAATCCTCAAGTTGTATTTTCACCTTAAATACTTGCATATTCTAATGGTACCAGAATGAATTGCCTCCTCTCTCCTGCCATACTTGGAAAGGTTTTTCTCATTCTGTGTTGTAATATGCCTTCCATTTTTCTGTTACTTTCTTAAAAATATACCGATACTTTCTTCTTCCTTGAGCAACAACTCTTTCTATAATCACATTTTTTAAGGCTTTAGTAAAGCATATACATCTCAATAATAGTACAAGCCCGCTCTTAGGACAGTATTGCCAAAAAACCTCTCTCAGTGTCTTAACCACCAGATGAGAAAGACTATGGCTTTGATGTAACCCCCTGCCCATCAGCTGTCAATATTCTCTACAGCATTTAAGCCCCTCATCTCCAGAAAGTTTATGGGATACATTGCCTTTAATAGGAGAATCTGTAAAATTATGTAAATTTAAAATGGAAGGTTTACTTCTCTTTCTCTCTTTTTTTTTTACTCTTATGTCTTCTTTTAATAGAGAAGTGGAAAAAGCAACCTCTTTCATGACACATCACTGCTTTTGATTACCCCAAAACCAGATTATCCTCTACCCTGAAGAGAACATTCTTACACTCTTTATTAAATCAGCTTCTCTTTTAAGATAAAGACCATAGCTATGTCTTACTTTTTTTTGCATAAAGGAATAGATGTTCTGCTCTTTTAGAAGGCAGTCTAGTTCCAAGTTTGCCTGAAGTAAATGGTGCCTAGATTTATCATGCATCTCATTAAATACAGTTAAATTCTTCCATGAATTAAGTGGTAGGTCTTTGTGAAACACTGACTCAGAAAAAATGTTACAAGTTAGCAAAAAAAAATAGGGAAAGCAAAATACCATAATAAGAATTCATTGACTCTAAGGGTGGATTTGAGGTACTGTAAATACACTTATAGGTAAGTAAAAAATATATTATTCCTTTGCCGTTATGGTAATTGCTACATAATAGTGACATAGCTTAGTAATTCCTTAATTATCTTTGACGTCTTTTTCGTTTGGCTATTAGCAACATAAATTTATTTGATCATGCAGAAAGTGTAACTGACAATAGCTGTGTAACACAAACACAGTAATGAGTCAAAATAGTTTGATTAAAATTTTTATGCTGTATACATCTCTACTCACAGTAATGCAGAAACATCACTAACATTTTCTCAACAAACGCTTTGTCTTTTTATTTTACAAAATAATCACCACAATTTTGGCCTTATTTTTTAACAATATTCCCTCTCTTGGCTTTTTCACATTTCTCAATGATTTCTAAAAAATGAGTTCTCTGACCCATTTCTTTAGAATCTGTAGCTACCTCCAGTGGATATTTGTCTAACACTACTACTGCAGCATGTCACACCTGCTGAATGTTCACATTTCTAGCTATTTTTTTCTATTTGTCCTCAATGTCAGCATTCATTTCTATGAAAAAAATGACAGGATTATCTCATTTAAATCTTCCTATAAATTTTACTCATACGATCAGGTGCTACACGTTCTAATTCTAAATAGAGGAAGTTTTAAGGGCCAAGCCTGCATACAGACAGAGTTGAGAAAGCCCTCCGGAGAAAGTTCTTTCCCTGAGCACTCAGAATCCTGAAGAAAACATTCCCAAAGCAAAACTGGAATATTGAATTTGCCAGCCTGCATTTCTTTTTCCTCTCATGTATATGTAATAGTGATTCATCTGGCAGGTATGGGCCATGAACCATGCTAAAGAATCTTCCAATTGCAGCAGAAATGCACTATAATGAGTCCCATAAAAATCACTAAGTCTGACATTGGAAGGACATTGGGAATATTAAAACTGAGATTCAGGTGTCTTGAGAGCATGGGTGCACATTACCATACATTTCCCTAAGCCTGTAAACTACTCTTCTCCTCCTGCAATTTGCACAGTATAGAAATTAATTTTGGATTATCTTTATAGGATAACGGTGAGTGTAATCAGTCAAATTTAATTGACAGCCCACTGGAACTTAAGGAGATTTGATTTTCTAGAGTTCTGAATCTTTGGAAACCTCAAATTAAAGGCAAGCAATTAAGACTGATACTGTCAAAGACTGTCCAATTAATCACAATTTGTTTACCAATGCACTTTACAAGATGGTGATTGCCTTACATCCTGTTGTACCAAAGACAATAATGTCAAATTGAGGGGTTTTTACCACGTATTTTTGAGGTGGGTTTTCATTTTCTTTCCTAAGCCCCTGGCAATGTGAGTAGTTCCTTATGACTTGCTGTTCTTTTTCATTCATGTGTAAAGGTTTTTTAATATAATCTTATTTTATGTGGATATCATATATAATCATTATAAATTTTCTTTCACAAATCTGTCTAATGTTATATCCACAGAATCTTATCCGGTTCATGACTGAAATTACATCTTTATTTCATCTAGTACCCTGTTATTTGTTTGCACAGAATTCACTGAATCGTGTAGTAGAAGGATATCTAATTTGCCTGTTGCTTGTTATTTCCTCCAATCGCTGGGCAGGATTAGTCAGTCACACAGACTTCTATAGTAAATATCAAGGTTTTCCTACTTTTTCCTGGACTTTGTATTGTATGAGGTAAGAATAATCGTTAACTGGGAAAACTGGAAGTGGAGTCTCAGTCTTGCAGTTCTTCAAACAGTCTGGGCTTCTCCTGTCTACCTACTTTTCTTCAAATTGATTAATAGTAATGGGGATCTGTCTGATGAATTAATATCCTCAAGAACAATCACTGACATCACATTTCTTCCTCAAAATCAATCATAATCACAGGAGACTTTTTTTCACTGGTGGTGTCTCAATGTACTCTTCAACAGAATTGTTATGTGAGACGTACGTGTGCTTGCACGTGTGTGCACAAGTACATATCCCTAATGAGGCAGAATATGACTGTGGGCCCTCAAGGTATTTGGTGAAGATAGAAGTTTTCTGAGAAGGCACTGTGCATGTGACAGTGATAATTTCTTAGAATGTTTATTTTTATTTTTATTCAAACTGAAGTAACTGTATATACAATGGTCAGGTTTGAATGACACCTCATTAAGAGAAACACACTGCTCTGGATTTCTGTTATTTTTCCCTTTGGTGCTCTTATTGAAATGAGGAGAAGTGTAAAAAGCCTCAAAGGCTCAACCCAAAAAACTCTTTTCAGTCTACAAAAGTAATTTATAAGACCAAGAATCCTTCCACTTGAGCCCCCACTCTACTCACCCACTTTGCTGTCAAATAGGGCACAAATTTTATTCACTTTGAAGTTTCACATCATCCTGACTACTTGCGGGTGCAGTGTATCACTACACCCCTAGACTTTCAGAATCCCAGATTTTGGAGCAGTCTGAAAGGTGATGAAGTGATGTGCTTTGGATCAGTATTCAGGGCTTCAGTAACCCAAGGCAAAAGTATCTCCTTATTTCATATTCCAATAAAATGCTTAGAGAAAACTTCACAGGAGAAAAAGGAAAAAACTATTTTCCTTGCTAAGTTGAAATGGTTGGGGAAATGAAGCACCAGGCCTCCAGCTGGTATGATTCTGTACACCTACATCAGCATGATTCATTTATTAATGGTGAGATATAATGCTAATTTTTTGTGTAGATGTTTCTATGATCAGGGACTTAAAAATTTCCTTATTAAAAAAGTATTTGTTTCATGTAGGGGAATAGGCAGGGATCGGCGACCGGAAGATCACGGGATGTGACGGAAAGATAGACTCCTCCCCATAGGAGTGGCAGGAACAGGAACCGCAAGAGCTATATAAGCGTGTGACGCAGCCAAATAGACGGACATTTTGTATCCATCATATTGGTGTCTGTGCATCGCTGTCCCCAGGGTGGGTAGAGCCCTGTGTCCCGGAGGTATGCGGCCCAAGATAAGTTCTCCCATAGAAGCGTACAGCTACAGTTTCATAAGTCACTCTAAGTGACAGAAGGCAGAAGACATAGAGGCAGGCTGATCCTCTGTAGACTAGTAAGGTCACAGATATGTGCAATTTATTGTGCAGAACAAACAACAGCTGAGACCTCCCCAAAAGACAAGATTTGATGAGAGCCAATCCCTAACCTAAATACAGATATTATGCTTTCATAAACATTGCACTGTCTAGTTTTGACAACAAAACACCATGAAGTTGACAGTTTTTCCATTGGCAAATGTTCAAAAAATGGACACGATACCCATCTGAATTCACCACAGATCACTTGCATAACTTTTCTATTTTAGTTTACGTTTTTCAGCATTATGAAGTGTTTGCCTGATGCTTTTATGCTTCTCTTATGATCAGTTCCTCTGTATTTTATAATTTTGTCTTCTGCTCTTGTCCTTATCACCGAAATTTGTTTTTTCTATCTTATTCACCATACTAGAACACAGCAGACAGACTAGGAAGAAACATTTAAGATCTTTATAGTCTGGTCTTACCTTGCTTACCATGAAGTTCATGATAAAAATGATACCGTGTTGATCTGAACTGGATCAGTGTTTTGCTTTGTTTTTTCATCATAGATTTAATGGTGTCCAGCGATAACAGTCTTTAAAGGTGAATCCAGACTGGCATGTTAGTTTGGACTAGACGTGTGCTTTTGAAGAAAATCTGTTGACTGCCCTCAGTTAGGTGTTTAGTGAGGATGTTTGGTCTGTAGTACCAGGGGACTCATTCTACAGATCCACTCCTTTGGGCTACATAGTCACTAGTGATGCTGCTGTCTAGTGTCACTTCTAAGAGCTAAGAAACAAAAAGAGTGGGGAAGGACAGGACAAGTGTAATGAGTTTCCTGGAGGTAATAATTGGTTAGGTCATTTTTCCTCTCACCACAACCTTTGGATTATCAAATTTTATAAATTTCAAAGCACTATCAGATAGAAATGTTCAACAAAGATGAAAAAAGTGATAAAATAAAACTGGATCTATGTGTAGGGATGGGAGTTTTGGGTACAACAGCTTCACCAGTGCTTTATGAAGTGTTGATAATGGTATAATTCCATCTCCAGAAAAATAGTTTTTAACATGCTTCAGAAAAAGGAAGAATACCGTAATTACAAAATCCTTTATGTAATGTTGGCTTAAAACATGGAATTTTAAGAAAAAGATTCTTCCTGGAAGAAGAGGGGCAGAGAGCTGCAATGTGTCTGGTACTACCAAATGCAGAATAAAAACCAAATTCGTTTACATATTGGATCCAGTTAAAGATTTAGCACCAGGTTTCCCATATTCCTTGTTGACTGCAAAGGGAAAGAACCTTTCCACTTCACAAAAATATCACATGGCCTATTTCAGTAACAGCACTTGTGATGTGTTTTAAGGCTAAACCTGTTATGCAGCTTTTAGGTCTGGATAGCTCATCCAAAGCTGCCCAAACCCCAGTAAATCAACCCTGTGGAAAATATTTTACCAATGGGAAGAAACTGGTAGCAAGTCTTGTAGTAATACCTGCAGTACCTTGGTCTTCAGGAGAGGAAAAATCACCTAGGTTTTTCTTAACTCTACTTGATTCACAGCTGCCTGATCATTGTGTCAGGAGCCTTTGAGCAGTGTTATATTTTAGTAAAACACCCAGACTGGAGAAATCTACTCCAGGAAGCCCGTCAGAAAAGCTCTGAGAAATCTGGATGGCTTTTAAGGTTACGTGAAACCATTTTTACCCCCATTTTTTTAAAATCTTGTTCTGGGATAAGACCAGCCAAACAAATACAACCCACAGATTATTACAAGAGGCAAGTATTAACACTTCACAGTCATGGCCTTCTTAAGAAAATACATCTCCGTGTCCACAAACAGTTAGTTCCAAATTTACAACATGTTTACTTCAAGTACTTAAAAATTCCTAATAAAGACAAGAGTCAGACACATCTATAAATCATAAGCCTCTATAGTTCTTTCAAAGTCTGAATCTGTTTTTAAGGATTTCTAGGAAACAGGTGTCTCTGGAATTACATGAAGTGCTCAGGGACCCAAAAACATGAGAACATGACAGGTATAGATTTCAAACTGGAGTTTCATTTTACATCTGACACTGGAGGCTATGCACCAGTGCTGAACAGTATCCACAGAGCAGTCAGAGCATATGGCCCTACATAATGTATGACAAGCCCTGATTTTAAATAACAACCCTCAAGGGTTGAACAGAGTGCCCTATAGCAACACTCTTAATGTTTCCCTGTCACTCTGGTTGGAGGCACAAGTCTATGTTTATGTCTATTAATCAACACAATAGTAGTAGCAATAATAACTAGAATTTGCAAAGGAATTTGGGGGATACTTGCCAAAGAAACACTATGGTAAAGTAATATTAGCGTTACTACTGTGTTTCTTAGCTTGCTGCAGTGTGAATGGCAACAATCCTTCCAAATACTATTTCAAAAATATCACAATTCCAACTTTAGCTGGAGGAAGAGGCAGTTTGCCTTATTAAGGTAAAAACATAGATGGAGACAGAGGAAAGTAAGAGAGAGAGAGAAAGAGGGCAAAGCAGAAATGAAGAAAAAGACAAAGAAGGACAGGAAGACAGAAAAACAGAAAAATACAGGGAGAAGAAGGAGGAGAGGGCTGATTTAGATCCTTCGTAGCTAAAAATCCAGATTGTCTAAATGCCATAATTGCATATATGCCAGAAAATTGGTACCTGACACTACCTATTCCCAGGGCAACAGAAAAGTAATGGCTCTATTGCCTGCTCAGAATTTTCCCATGGTGCTTATCATGCCCAGAAACACTGTGTTCTGGACAACAAGGCAATTTGAAAACTCCACATTTTTATTTCATTCCAGGTATTTCTCTTCAGTTTCTCCATCCAATCAGCATGTTTAAAGTGGGCCTATAACGCACCAGAAAAAGTGATTTTTTTTAAAAATGCCATTATAGCTGCAACTCATTTTGTTCAAAGAGGCTTTTTTCCATTACAGTCTGAACCTTTCTGAAATCACATTTCCTGTACCATGGAAGAAGCCCTTTACTTTCAGTCCATAAGCTATTCAGGGAAAAAAAGAGATACAGGACACTTCTACTTATGGTGCTAGCACCCTACACCATCAAAAATGCAAGAGAAAAAGAACCAGAAGGGTCATTCCAGCTCCACAGCTCTCTTCAAACAGTTTAGGAACTTAATCACTTGACTCACATCTTACAGGGGAACATATTAAACCACTGAATGTTGGCTGCTAGGACAGCTTCCTTTTGCCCTACTGCAACTTTGCCATTATGCAGACAAATAGGATTGGTAGGGCAGTACTGTAAGAACACAGCTCCAACCAAGTTGTTTGGTTGGTCAGCTAAGGATGAGCCCTGGATTCCAGCTGATGGTTTCTGAAAAATTCATGTATTGTTAGCAATACTAGAAGTAGTACTATCTTGCTGTGAACTGGCAGAGCCAGAGAGAGAAGGTGTCTGCTTTCAGAATCGGATAATACTTCAGCCAGCTGCTGCCTAACCTTGGCAACACGTAAATTCATCCTCATTTCAGCAAACCTCCAAAATTTCAGCCAGCAATTATACTCCATGGACACAGGATATGTGCTTAACTTCTGTAGAAATAATCATTACTCCTGACAAAATATTCTGCTGGGTTTACATAGCCCGAGCTACAGGCTTATGCCTTTCCACCTGCATTGCATCAAAAAGCAGATTTACACTCACTATAACAATTTCAGATAATCATAATGATACTGCACTTCTCAAATCCTCTGTGTACTAGGCTCCCTCTCCTCGTTCCCCATTTTCCTGAAATAGCATAGGGTTGTCAGGAAGTCTAGATTTTTATTATCACTGGTGACGTGGATATGAATGATACTGATGTGATAAGCTGGACATCTCATTCAGCATCATTTCCTTGTGTAGAGAACATACATTAAGTAACATAATTATAAAAGGTGCAAAATGCAATGTACTCTTGTAACAAAAATCCTTTGGTGATTGGCATTCAAGCAGAATAAATGTATATCACTTAACCAGCTGAAAGCAAGCATTCCATCCCACCACAAGGGAAACAGGCATCAAATGACTCTTGAATCTCTGTAGTCATATAAGAAAATGAGTTCCCAGAAACTTACACTTCTTCCTTCCTTTCATTAAGCATAATGACAAATATAAAGTTAATATTCAGTGGCTAGATATTCCTCATTTAACAGTTTGTGGTTTTGGTACAGCCAGCTTTTCAGAAACTCAGGTCTCAGCACAGGCTAAAAACATCAAAAATCGTGACATCCCAAATCATTAGTAGCCACTGACGTCTGGGTCAGCGTTCGCCCTTGTGCCTCTCAGTTCTCCCTATGTATCATTTTTAGTAGTGTGGAGCAACAGCAACAAGACAACAAGACAACATGCAGCTCAGCAGATACTTAGGCAGTAAATTCTTACTACAGCTCTGAGCAAATAACAGAATCAGTAACATGGTGTGCTTTGTTCCCATCTCCTACTCAGATGCAAATTCAGTCTGCTGGTGAATTAGTATTTCAGTATATCAGGTTCTTGCCTCCGTGTCCACACACCACAATCATCACAATCTAAACTAGAACATGCAGAAAGGCTTACGGGACAGATAACTCCCATCTTTGTCTTCCCAGTTCCACCTGAATGCTCTTACCATGCTCTTTTACATTTATTCCACGCGTGTTCTTTCCATTGTGATGTTAAAAAAGATGCAAATAGCCTATAAAACTCTACTAAGGTTTGTCATGGTTTTAGCTGGGATAGAGTTAGATTTTTTCACCGTAGCTGGCACAGTGCTGTGCTTTGGACTTAGTGTGAGAATGATGTTGATAACACACCGATGGTTAGTTGTTGCTGGGCAGTGCCTGTACTAGTCAGGGACTTTCACAGCTTCCCACGCTCTGCCGGGGGCACAAGAAGCCGGGAGGGGAGGGGGCACAGCCAAGGCAGCTGATCCAAACTGGCCAAAGGAATATTCTGTATCATGTAGTGTCATGCCCAGAATGTTACCTGGGAGGGGCTGGCCTGGGGATGGAGGCAGCGATTGCGGCTCAGGGACAAGCAGCATCAGTTGGCAGGTGGTGAGTGGTTGTATCGCTTGTGGTTTTGTTTTCTTTTCCTTTTTCCCTTTTCTTTTTATTATATTATCATTATTGTTATTATTATCATAATCAATATTATTATCATTATTATCTTATTTTACTTATTAAACTGTTCTTACCTCGACCCACCAGGTTTTTTTTCTTTTAGTTTTCCAGTTCTCTCCCCCATTCCTCAGGGGTGGGGGCAGTGAGCGAGTGGCTGCCTGGTGTTTAGTTCCCCACTGAGGCTGAGCCACGACAGGTTGCAGGTATATATACTGCCCCCCATCCTTCAAAGTGCAAATCTTCTTTTAGCTGTGACATTATGTTCAAAGAATTGCAAAGGGTAAAGAATGCACATAGGGAAATGATCGCTACAAAATAGTCATTTCAGGGCCACACAAGGTATTGCAGTATGTTCAGATTATCCCCCAAAAAAAGTCTAAATAACAGAAATGGATGACAAAATGCTGTGCAGGATCTATAAGAGGGTACTCACTATTATTGTTACTTCTAAAACACACTTGACTAATTTCCTTGGAGAAGTACGTCTACAGGGAATGTGGAATGTAAAGAGAATACAGCCACTTAGAAGATAAGAATAAAATACTGTTCCGTGTATAGGTGGAAAGCTGAGAGTTTACTATGGGAATTGCGGAGACAATTAGATTCAAAAAGTACAAGTGAAGAAAAATGTTACATAACAAAAAGGAACAATATGTACATAAAGGAAGTAATGGCTGTTATCAGCCAAGAGATGTGGCTGGTACTAAATGTTAGTGGGAATGGATCTTCACTTTCTCCTGTAAATCTGTAACCCTAATTAATGCAAACTAAAAGCCTAGCAGAATCTTGAGTTTGCACCATTGTGGCATCTTTCAGTCCCTGACAAGCAAGCTTATTTTCTTTACGGCAGCTTCCATTATAAACAATAACTGCATAGATTTAGAGGCCTAATTTCATTTGGAGGTGAGACAGTTTTATGGCCTTTCCTTCCAGAAGAGAAGAAGCAGATGAAGGGAGGGTGAGAAGTAACAGAGAATATCACAGCTACGTACAATACTTACATTTTCATACTGGACTCTGCAACAGAACCCAGAAGTCCTGTAGGAACTGGGAAACTGCAGTTTAAATCTGATCCCCTGAACTATAAACTAGTACAGAAGATTTGGGAAGAAAGAGCCCCCTCTGCCATACACACATGCAATTCTGCAATATACGTGGTAGGTGGAGAGAGAAAGTAGTTGGTTAAGACACATAAAGAGGAAGAGGCTGTGCTTTATTCCAGTCCCAGAGCTGGTTTTAAGGTGGTATATAGTGTTTGCTGTTGTTGCATGGTCGGTTGCAACATGGTCGGTTACATGGATGGTAGTGTTCTGAAACAGTTTTAGAAGCAAAAACATAAGACAGGATCCCTCTTACCTAATTCCAGATTATAAAAGGAGATCAGGGGAGTAACTCACATGTAGATATTTACAGTTAATAAAAGAATACTTGTCCCTATGCCTTAAGAATCTCAGTCATTTTTGCTTTCCCAGTGACTGTGAATGCAGATTTTCCCAATACATGTGTAGTAGTTAATTCTTAACCTTAACTGAGAAGTCATTTAAGGTTAACCACAAGCACTCACTGGGAATGCCACCAACTTTCACATTACTTTTGCTATTTCAGTTGAGGCTGTAGCTGTTTTAATCAGAAGGAATACATCTGCAAGGGTTACAGATGCTGGGGACAAAACTATAAACTCTGTAGTGATGACTTTACATTCAGTTTGTCAAACAAACATGGTGTCGTTTAGCAGGGCAATAGCTGATCAATGAAAAATATAGCAGATGTGCTAAATTACAGGTTCAGGTGTTTAATGATGGGGCAGCTGATCTTTTTGACCACTGACATACAAATTACAAACCTACAGAATTTGGGTTGGATGCTTAAGACAAGCACAGAAGCATGGCAAGCCTTTCATCACGTGAGCTTCTTTCAACAATGTTTATGAGAATATCTTTCCCAGTAGCTTCTTATTAACTCTTCCAAGGAATCCTCCCACGAACTGTGAAAGAACTGGCATACTTTAATAAAAATCAAAAGGCATTAAAGATCTGCAAGTATATAGTATTTCCATGCAAGTTTGTTTGTTTGTTTGTTTGTTTTTTACAGAAAACTCAAGTTTAAAAAAAAAAAAAAAAAGGAAAGGATTCCCTCTACCCCGGAATAACAGCAATAATAAAAAACTCTGGCAGGATATAAATTGTCAGAACAGAGAGCAGAATTCCTCTTTTTCATAAAGGAATTCTTCTTCCTCATAAATGGGTATCATTAGTTCCCTTTCTTGTCTAATGGAAAACAGAAACGTTTCTTACAACCTAGTAATTAATCTGTATGATTTAGTTGCCAAATGTACTGTACATTTTACTCTTTAAAACTCATTACAACTTTTGCACTGGCCTAGGAAACACCCTTTTGTTAACAAACCCCTTCCTCACATGTCAAGGAAAAGCACCTGTCATTTTGCTTTTGAACTCCTTAATCTTTCCTTCCCTACTAAAATATCTGTGTGGCTCTCCTATAATGGATTTTTTAGGGATGCTGCCTGAAAAAGATATGCTTTTCATAAGTGGCCTACTCACTGCACAGGGAAATCAAGAGGAATAATTTTTTTCTCCACCAACTTTAGACAGCTCTGGATAAGAAGTGTATTTTCAAAGCATGGTTTGGGAATATATGGAAATCCTATTGACTGTTAGGATTCATATGATTAAGACCCATATACGCTGATTTGAACACTTAGGGCTAAGTCATTGATTTTTTTTGCAGGCTTGGTTTATAAACCGCTGTAGGGTTTCAGCACCCCATGCCAAGACTTATGCCCTCATATTAGCATATTTTTCTGTCCTTTGTTAAATCAAATAGACTTTTCAGGTTACTCAGCTGCTTCAAATTAAAGCTGAGATTCCCTCATGGACTTTAGCTTGCTATAGATATTCTTAAAAATGTTGACAACCTCCTTTGCTCTGAAGAGATGAGCCTAGGCGAGACAACGTTTGCACAGACAAAGCACCTGTATTTGCTGAACTTCAGCCCAACATCATCTGTAAACTGTGCTTAGGAAACACCTATTGTTTTATTTTGTTCCGGACAGCAGACAGAAAGAAAACATTCTAGTTCCTCTGAACTTTGTAAGAATTATTATAATTTGAAATCAACGATATTTCTTTTTTTTTTTTTCTGTTTCCCTAGATAATTTATGGTATGACAAAAAAAATCCCCAGTTTCATCTATGTTCAGTTCATTAAAAACTCTGAAATCTGGGAGGTTTTTAATTAAGAATGATTGTCATATTTGAGTGTGATATTCTGGGTAAGGATCCTTATTGCACGGGTATGTTCTTCACAGAGATGCTAATAATGATGTAAATAGGAGAGCAATCCTATATGTGGATAACAAAGAAATAACTCAGTCTAACAGCAGTCAATACTGCAAAGGAAACATAGACCGTCCATCCCAAACATTACAGCACTGAAACCCATGCCACCAAGGGAAAGTTGTGTACAACCACAGACTAATTTATATTAAATACAAAGCTACCGGTAACTGAAAAACAAATTTGGAAGACTATACAGGATTCCAGTGTTTCTTTAGGTTGACACGTCTACCTCTTAGCAATGCCAAAAAATAGGCCTGCATGAATAACTGATTTGCCAAATCAACAACCCACATGAAAAGTACCACCTTTTTAAAAAAAATACATATATAAGAATAGTTGAATTTTGTTTAAAACTGTAAATATCTTCAGACTGTCTGAAACTAACATTTTCTGTGATAAATGACACAGCCATGAACATTATTAGCCAACCAGAAGCAAAATATGTCCCAAAGCCATGCATTCAGCCTTAGTTAACACCTTTATGATAACCTTGTATGACTTTATCCTATAATCCGTGTAGGTGGTATTATGGATTTGATTTTGTTATTTTTGGCTGTTACTGATGTCATCATTTAGTTTGCTTTAAAATACACTTTTGGCAAAGCTTAAATATGGATTGCTTTTGGTATCTGCTGGAGATGGAAGAAAAATCCTAACAAAAAGCTGAAGTATATCGCTGATATTATTAACAAGCCCAATTTATGTATAAAGATGTTCTAAGCATAACAGGGTGGACAAATCACAGGTCATGTATTGTTTTCAGTTTCTTTAAAAAAAAAAAAAGGAAGATTATGAAGAGAATAAGTGCCAAAACCAATTATTTTAACCTGCTATTCCCTTCCTTGCCTTCATGCATTTTTCATCAAGCCAATATAAATAATGTAAATTCTAACAAGTATACGTTTATTCCAAATTTTTTATGGTTTTTTTTTCATGTTTCACTGAGATTTGGAAAAAAGGTCTTAAAGCATCAATTCAAATTGAATTGGGTATCAAAATCTGAATGATACCACTGGTACTAATTGGGGGAAAAAGGGTCCCATTTTACTTCAGGGGATCACTAATGAAATATGTAACTGTATGAGCTTTTATAATATTGATGCAAGCACCTAGGACTTTTGTGTTATACTTCACAATTGGAAAATAGGTTATAGTGATTGAACACAAATAACCAAACTTCTCCTTAAAAAAAAAAAAAAATAGTTCTGGTTCAGAAACTAGCTAATATTTGCAATCTGTTCTTAAGACTTACATAAAAAGATACTATTGATACAAGTCAAACATTTACAGAACATAGATTTTTAATATCCTATATGAAATTAGTACATTAAGAATTTTTTAATATCCAAAATATTTAAATTTGGAGGGGAAAACAATCTCTGCATCTAGACCTTGAAAATAAGAGCCCTAACCATAAAATAATTCTGTCCTACACTCAAAATCCACTCATACTGAAATGTTCAAAAGCCACTGGCAGTAACTGAACTCAAAATACAATTATCAACATTTGGCTAAAAATAAAAATAGATAAATAATTTGGATGCTGAACTAATTTACAATATTTTACACTCCAGTTGGAAAATGGTGTGATGAGTTCTGGCATAGCATCACTGGAATAACATCAAAAGATGAATTCTGGGGAAAACAAGTCTAACAGGGTAGCTATAGAGCAGAAAGCTGGAGTTCTACGACTTATGAAAATGGTTGCCTTCCAGTCTTTAAAGCCCTTGTTCTTCCAAGAATTATGTAAAGTTGGTCCCCAGAAACAGAGAAAGACAGCCATAAACTTTGACCAACGTTTCTATAAAGGCATTCCATTCAGATGATCTTATAATCTTTCTACCTAGGAAAACAGATGAGGTTAAGGGAAATCTTTTACTGACTTCAGTGGTTCATGATCATGCAGCTGTCAAAACCAGATTTAGCTACAACTTATAAACTAATAGGCCAATGACAAAAACACAAATCCAAATTTTTGTTGTAACAAAAATATTGTTATACCAGGTTGAATATAATAACAAGAAGAAGCAAGACTTGATTTTTTTTGAAGAGTTTTTTTATTTTCATTGTTCTGTTTAACTTTTGCAACCATTTAGAAATCATCTCTCTGATAAGCATTTTTTTTTCCACATTTGTATTTGCCAGCAGGAGGAGTTGACTGTTACCAAATTAGCAAATTAAAGTTACTTCTGGAAGAAGCTCATGCTCCCAGTCTATTTCTATGAGTTAGAAGTATCCCCAGTAGGCATTGATAGCTATTAATTTGTAATTTTAAGGTAGAATGACCACTACTTCTAGTAACAGAAGCAGAATTGGCAAATTATTATCTATCATAAATACAGTAACCTTGGAAAGTTGCAGAGCCATAAAATGCGCATCACAAAGACAACTCTCTGGATGAAAAAGGACCTGGTATTAACGAGCAGCAGAGCACCATCAGTCTTCCTGAAAGATGGACATAGATTAATCTGCTGTTCAGTGGTTCATAGCAAATCATGGAATGTCTACCTTTCTTTACACTGAAAATGCTACTCCCTTTACTTGTCAGGCTTTTCTCTTAAACACAGATTAATATCTTCCTTCCTGTGGTGGTAAACTCAGTCTATCTTCGCTGAACTCTAGTAACTACCTCCTAAATTTATTCTACTCTATTTTGCACTAAAAAAAAATCATCAAATAGGATACTGATGGATTGTATTTATTTTAAATAGATTAAGTTAAGAAAGCAGAGGTCTTACTGTATTTTGATAAGAAGTAATGACAATTGTATATCTGAAATAATTCTCATACAGCCTTTTTTAAAAAATACCTTCTGTATATTTAACTATTCAGTTTACGTCTTCTATGTGTCACATCAATCACATTCTGAACACAAGCTTTAAAAATAACCACAAAAAAGCTTATACCTTACATTTAAGTCCTGGAATACAACTGAAGCTTTCAAATTGCCCATCAGTTTTATCTTGAGTTCTGTACAATACTGCCAATTTGGAGTTGAATCTGAATTTGAATTTCTTCAGAGGATTCATTGATCTTCCACTGGCAATTAAGCCTGGAGCCTTGAGATTCTTCCATGTTATTTCATTGTCATATAACTTTTCTAAAAATTACATTTGAATTAGCCAAATTTGATCTGGTTATTTTATTGTTGTGTTTATTTGCACCTGCTTAGCTCTCCACTTTTACTGGCCATTCTAAATTATATGCACACACACCACTATATTGAATAGTTTTTTTCATAAAACTGTAAACATTAATGAACTACCCTTGCCAAGATGCAAGATGAAATTAAACTCATGTTTTATTGCAGCTGTTGCTGTCTACTGACACCCAGCATGGTTCCTTCCCTACTGTAAGCTTAATTCTGAGAATGTTCTCTATATATTAAGCATGTTATATATGTCTAGTTAATTCAACACTGATCTGTCTGCATCTTAAAAACCATTTGTGCCTAAGCAATACATTTGGGAAGTTTTATATTTTCATACCTAAAAAAAGAAGTAACACCTTAGCAAAAAATGACATTTATTGCAACTTACAGCCTGGGTGCAAAACACAGGGTCCAAATTGAGGATTAACTTCCTTTCAAAACTTGCAGAGATTTTGCTTTGTTGTTTGTTCCGACCCCCAAATAAAAACTGTCCTTTAAACAAGAGATTTTTTTTTTTAAACAGGGAAAGATATCTGCCTTCCAAATAGACTTTAATATTTAAATAAAGTAGTTCAAAAAATGAACAGTCTTAAATCTGAGGTGAAAAATCCATTCAAAAAACTAGAAAAGGAAGGTGGAGAGTACAATTATTAAAATATTGCAGAAATCAATTTTCTGTACTGGCTTCCCAGTTGGCTAATCAACATAATGAAGGATTTTCCTGTTTCTCCTATTTTCCCTTTACTCTCCAAGGTAGAGTTTCCATGACAATATGTATGTTGAGTAATCATCTTGTGTCGTTGCTCTTCCACTGTTATTTTTTTCTGACTTAGTTAGACATTTCTGAGAAAGATCATCTCTGTATAAAGTTCTACTATGCCTGATAACTGCGGGTTTTTATAATTTTACCCTTCCATTTTGTATCACCCCTTAAGGACAACTATGCTAACAATACTACTATATAATCTAAACATAAAACACAATCAATTTACATCAAAAGAAAATAAAGTGTTTTGTACTTTAACAGTCCTTGTGAATATTTAAAATCAGAAATTTCCAACTAAAGTTAAAAGACCTGTGAATCTTCAATATCAGGACAACTGAGCACTATTTATGGCACTTACTTAAGAATGTTTAAAGTACTGATCTGCCTCTCAAAATCTGTCGTTCTGTCAGACTTCATGCATAGCATCTTAGTATCACTGCTTCTTCTCTCCAACAGTAAATGTAGCACTACTAGATGTCGCATTCACAAAACAAAAATTATGCCCTTTATCAAATGTTTATTTGACTTTAATCAAGGCCTGGAATCATTTGGTGTTTGTTATATGACTACATGAGTTGCCATATATTGAGGGGATACTGTAACTATGCTTACTTAAGTCATTTAATGCTGTGAATTGTCAAAATGACAAATGTAGGTCCCCTTCAGGTACTGGTAGGCTGCTATAAGGTCTCCCCACAGCCTTCTCTTCTGAACAACCCCAAGTCTCTCAGGCTGTCTTCACAGGAAAGGTGTTCCAGCTCTCGGGTAATTTTTTTTTTTTTTGGCCTCCTCTGGACTCACTCTAATAGGTCCATGTCCCCCTTATGTTGGGGATCCCAGAGCTGGATGCAGCACTGCAGGTGGGGTCTCACCAGAGCGGAGCAGAGGGGCAGAATCCCCTCCCTCAACCTGCCGGCCACGGTGCTTTGGATGCAGCCCAGGGTATAGTTGGCCTTCTGGGCTGCAAGCACACATTCCCAGGTATTGTTGAACTTCTTATCAACCAACACCCCCAAGTCCTTCTTGGCAGGGCTGCTCTCAACCCATTTTCACCCCAGCCTGTGTCTGCACTTGGGGTTGTCCCAACTCGTGTGCAGGACCTTGACTTGGCTGAACCACCTTAGGTTTGCATGGGCCCAGTTCTTGAGCTTGTCCAGGTCCCTCTGGATGACATCCTTTCCCTCCAGCATGTTGACTGCACCACACAGAGCTTGGTGTTGTCAGCAGACTTGCTAAGGCTGCACTCAATCCCACTGTCCATGTCTCTGACAAAGATGTTAAGCAGTGCCAGACCCAATATGGACCCTGAGGAACACAACTCATCACTAGTCTCCACTTGGACATCAAGCCATTCACTGCAACTGTTCGAGTGTGACCATCCAGCCAATTCCTTATCCACCAAGGCGGACCATCCATCGAATCCATGTCTTTCCAATTTAGAGACACTGACACTGTGCAGACACTGTCAAATGCTTTTCACAAGTCCAGGCAGATGATGTCAGTTGCTCTTCCCTTATCTACCAACATCATCATAGAAGGCCACCAGATTTTTCAGACATGGTTTGTGCTTAGTGAAGCCATGTTGGCTGTCACAAACCACCTCCATATTTTCCATGTGCCTTAGCATAGTTTCCAGGAGGATCTGCTCTGTGATCTTGCTGGGCACGGAGATGAGACTGACTGGCCTGTAGTCCCAGGGTCTTCCTTTTTTCCCTTTTAAAAAATGGGGGTTATGTTTCCCCTTTTCCAGTCAGTGGGAACATCTTCCCTAGTCTTCCTTTCACCACCAACATATTTATAGAATCTTTTCTTGTTGCCTGTGATGTCTCTGACCAGATTTAATCCTATCAGTGCTTTATCGTTCCTAACCTAACCCCTGGCTGATTACACAATTTCTCTGTATTTCTCCCAGGCTACCTGTCCCTGCCTCCACCGTCAGTAGGCCCCTTTTGTGTTTGAGTTTGTCCAGAAACTCCATGTAGGCCTCCTGGTGTTTTTGCCTGACTTTCTCTTTGTTGAGATGCATCTGTCCTGAGCTTCAAAGAGGTGATCCTTGAATATTAACCAGATTTCTTGGCCCCCCCTTCCCTCAAGGGTTTATCCCGTGCTACTCTACTAAGCATATCCATGAAGAGGCCAATGTCTGCTCTCCTGTACATATATATGAATGTATTTTTTACACTCACTTTGATGGACTCCCCACATGTTCTTTTTAAGGATTTCAGTGAGTAATTTCTGCAAGCACCACAACAGAAATACCTGTTAAAATATTTGTATACCTTTACTGTCTTAGTGATAGAGGCAGATTCCTACTGTAACTGTCAGTACAACAGCAGATTTAACAGACCAGGGTTTCACTTCCATGGAGTCTTGTAATGTTTTCTTGCAATGGGTTAGAACATCTTTCTGTTTTATTTACAGTCTGAAGCAAAATATGCTTCACTCTGATAGCACAATTAGAGTTCTAACAGCAGAGGTTCGTGACATTAATTTAAACCCTAGAAACAATCCTTTTCTAGGCTTTATTGCCAAAGCCCGTGAATGGACTATTCTTTGCTCTCATGAGTAACGATCCTGCTAAGGATCACAAAGTTCTGGCTGTTGTACTAAAGCACTCTTGACATCAACTGCTGGGGCAGCAAATAACCTCAAATTTGCCAAACCTTCTAGACCTGCAAACATTTTCAGGAATCGCTTTGTCACCTATATGCTTGTGGAGGACAGCTAGTAATTAGGAAATGCATTGCATTTTTTGCTTAGAATAGCAGTAACCGAGAGTCAAGGATTTCAGAACTCCCTGCTATCCAATACTCTGCAGCCTTATAAACATAGGTGAATGTAAGAGTAATCAGCCTGTCTTTTTCTCAAAAAAAAAGTCTCAAATATTGATCCTCTGCTTTGCTTTTTATTTTTTTTTAATATTACAGAAAGATTAGCTGTCTCTTCTTCCTTCCTCCACACCCCTCTTAACAAGAGCCACTTGTCAAAACCTTCATTGAGATACAAGTTGATATGAGGCTACCTTCAAGCCAGTCAGTCCCCAGGATGTCTTAAGGCATGGGGCTATTTCTATCCCCAGCACAGGACTTCACATTTGACTGCTGAAATTCCTAAGTTTTCTATCAGCCCATTCCTCCAGTCTATTGAAGTCCCCCTGACCTGCAGCCCTGAGGAACATCACTCACACCTGCCAGCCAGTTAGACTTTCAGTCAGTGTCACCGGCCCTTCAAGCCCAACAGTCCTGCCAGTTTTTCACCCACCTCTTAATTCACCAATGCAGTCCTTATCTCCTCACTCTGACTGGAAAGATATTGTGTCAGACTGTCAGAAGCCTTACTAGTGTCAAGGTAAACCACTTTGCTTTCATCTCGTCCACAGAGCTAGTTACTTCAAAATAAAAAGGCAATTAGGCTGGTCTAGTATAATTTACCTTGGCAAATCCATGCTGGCTGTTCTCAGTCACTTTTCTCTCCTTCATGTGTCTGGAAACTTGCTCCCAGGGACAGAGATGAGACTGACCAACCTCTAGTTCGCTGGACTATTCTTTCCCTTTTTGGGATACAGCTGAAATGTTTGCCTTTTTCTGTCACCAGAGTTACATTAACTCTTCAAATGACACAGAGGAGCCCCAAAATGCAGCTCCTTCAACCCATTCTATCTGGTCTCAAGGACTTCTGAATATCCAGGTTAGCTAAGTCATCCCTTACTTGATTCTTCTCTACCATGGGTACTATGTTTTTCCCCAAAAATTTGCAACTCTAGAGATACCAGGGAAAGCCAGAAGCAGATCTGGTATAATAAAGACTTACCCAAAGAAGTCACTGGATACCTCAACCATGTCATTTACACAGAGAACACCTTTAATTTTTGTCCTCCATACCCTTCTCCCATATCAACTCCCATATAGCTTTGATCTTCCTTAATTCCATCCCAGCATGGGTTGTGGTTTAACCCGGGAGACAGCTAAACACCGCACAGTGGTTCGCTCACCCACCCCCCAGTGGGATAGGGGAGAGAATCGGGGAAAAAAAGTAAAATTCTTGTGTTGAGGTAAAGACAGTTTAATATCAGAGAAAATAAAGGCAAAATAATTATAATAATGATAAAAGAGCATACAAAATATGTGATGTACAATGCAGTTCCTCACCACCTGCCGACCAATGCCCAACCTGTTCCCAAGCAGCAGTCCCTCCCCCGAGCCAACTCCCACCAGCTTATGTACTGAGCATGATGTCATACGGTATGGAATGTCCCTTTGGCCAGTTGAGGTCAGCTGTCCTGGCTGTGCCCCCTCCCAAGTTCTTGTGCATCTCCAGCCTTCTCAGCTGGTACAGCATGAGAAGCTGAAAAGTCCTTGACTAGTGTAAGCACTGCTAGGCAACAATTAAAACATCACTGTGTTATCAACATTATTCTCATATTATATAGAAAACACAGCACTGTACCAGCTACTAGGCAGAAAATTAACTCCATCCCAGCCAAAATCAGGACAAGTCTGCATTCCCCTTTGGTTGTCTTTCCCTACTTCCACTTCATATATGCTTCATTTTTTGTGTTTCACATCAGTCTAGAATTCCCTGTTCAAATGGGCCAGCTTCTTGTCATGCCTGTTTGCCTGCAGATCCAAATAGGTAGTTCTTGGGCTTTAAAGTGGTTCTCTCTGAAAATCAGGACTGTTCCCTAAGGAACCTGTCTACCCATTCATTTAGAAAGTGGAAGTTTGCTTCCCTCAATTCCTGTGTCTTTAGTCAAGTACCTGTCTTCCTTACCTCCCTCAGGTCCTTAAACCCTTCTCTTCCTTGGTCACTTGGTCCTTATTTATAAACCGCAAACTTTTCTGTGTGCTTTGTTCTCCATCCTCCAGTGAACCTGGTTTTAAACCTTCCTCACTAACTTAATAAGCCTATCAGAAAATATGGTCTTAGAATCATAGAATAATAGAATCAATCAATCACAGAATCATTCAATCATAGAAAAGTTTAGGTTCGAAGGGACCTTTAGAGTCCATCTAGTTCAACCTCCCTGCAGTGAGCAGGGACATCTTCAACTAGATCAGGTTACTCAGAGGCCTGTCCAACCTGACCTTGGATATTTCCAGGTATGGGACATCTACAGCATCTCTGGGCAACCTGTTCCAGCGTTTCAACACCCCTTCTAGTGGAAAACCATTACACCTTGTACTATTGCAACAGGCCCTGCTGAAAATTTTGTCCCTGTCTTTCTTATAAGCCCCCTATAAGTATTGAAAGGCCACAATAAGGTCTCCCCACAGCCTTCTCTTCTCCAGGCCAAACAAGCCCAACTCTCTCAAACTTTCCTCATAGGAAAAGTGCTGCAGTCCTCTGATCATTTTTGTGGCCCTCCTCTTGACCTGCTCTAACAGGTCCATGTCTTCCTTATACTGGGGTCTCCAGAGCTGGACACAGCACTCCAGGTGGGGTCTCATGACAGCAGAGCAGAATTACCTCCCTTGCCCTGCTGGCCATGCTGCTTTTGATGCAGCCCAGGATATGGTTGGCTTTCTGGGGTGTGAGTGCTCATTGCCAGCTCACATCCGGCTTTTCATCCACCAGCACCCCCAAGCCCTTCTCTGCAGGGCTCCTCTCAATCCCTTCATCCCCCAGCCTGTATGGATACCAGGGGTTGCCCCAACACGTGCAGAACCTTGCGCTTGGCCTTGTTGAACCACATGAGGTTCACACAGGCCCAGTTCTTGAGTTTGTCCAGGTCCCTCTGGATGGCATCTTGTCCTTCAGGCATGTCAACTGCACTGCTCAGCTTGGTGTTGTCTGCAAGCTTGCTGAGGGTGCACTGGATCCCACTGTCTGTGTTGTTGATGACAGTATCGAACAGAACTGGTCCCAACATTGACCCTTGAGATTAACACATCACTGATTTCCATATGGACATTGAGATGTTGACCACCACCCTCTGGATACCACCATCCAGCTAATTCATCTTCCACCAAAGAGTCCACCCATCAAATCCGTATCTCTCCTGTTTAGAGAAAAGGATGCTGTGGTGGACCATGTCAAAGGTGTTACAGAATTCCAGATAAACAACATCTGTAGCTCTTCCGTTGTCCACTGATGTAGTCACTCCATCACAGAAGGCCACTAAGTTGGTCAGGCAAGACCTGCCTTTGTTGAAGCCATGCTAGCTGTCTTGAGTCACCTCCCTTGTCCTCCTTTGTCAGGTCAATAGAAAAGTGTTGACATCTCATCCTTTCTACCTCAAGATTGAATGACTTGGATGAGATACCCACCTGTCCTCACTGATCATAGGGGAGCAAGATGATCACTATTTGTACAGCTCAATTTAGGCAAGCTGAATTCCAGCTATTACACTGGAATCTCGGCCTCTGAGGCACACTTTCTACTAGTCATCTCAGCTTTGACATGTATTGTACATGCTTGACATATATTCTACAAACAGGCTAGAACCTGACTTTCAGTGGACTTCCATTCTTCTGGAAAACAGTGAGAATTTAGGCAAACGTGATTTTACCCTGATTAAAATTTCTTGAATACCTTTATCAGTCCTCAGTATTTTATCCATGTCTACAGATTGATGATATCAGTGTCATCACACAATTTTTATACCTTTTTCCCCACAGTCTATTAAAACTTTTTTTCTATCTCATACAAACCCACCCATGATGTAATCCAGATGATTTTGGCCTGCAGTTTAAAATATCTACAAATCCTCTTGGACATACTCAGTTTTATAGAATTTTATAAAACTGAAGGTGGTCACTTATAAGAACAGTTCCTGCTACTGCCATGATTAACATCTTGGCTAACTCTATAGCAATCTCAAAGAAATATTTTCAAAGTCTACAAGATCCTTCAAGATTTTTTTCTTGTCATCAATTTTGCTCTGTGTTGTGGTTCTATTCAGGTACAAAAGCCTCCGTAATGATTATTTTTTTACCTGTTTCATTGTTATGTCCTTTACTATCATTTAAACTGCATCAGGAACTCAATGAATTTAAGTTCTTTTCTGCTGTTTTTTTCTGTGTTATCTTTAAATTCTGTGTCCAAAGAAGCATTTTTGAAACTCTAACCTTATTGGTAAGATAAACAAAAGCTCACTTTCTGCACTCTTGACACTCTGAATGCTTTATACAACTAACTCTAGTCTTTCCTACCATGAAGCTGTTACTCATTGGCAGAGGACACAGATATGAATCCTGATGTGGCATTACTGTACTAGAAACCAGATGTCAAAACAGAAAACTATGCCATATATTGTTGACAGGAGAAGCTTATTAGCCTGTGATAATATACAAATAATTCCTTGGAACTTATCCATAATAACTAGTGCAAAATATAAAAATTTCTGAAAAGACAAGCTGTAATCTGAATTGTTGCAATCCAGGGGATGGGTTAAAGATTTTGGGGGATATATTCTGGAAATGTTTCTTCTGACACATCATGTGACGATATTACACATCTTTTGGCATTAGTCACATCATCATTTCTCACATGGAGAAGAATGTTTGATAAAACACAATGTGATTTGTCCAAAGTAATATATCATCTCTAAAATAAGACTTGGTGCTTTCTGATCTCAGAAGCACAGTTTCTTGTGATAGTTTCCTCTCTGACATTGCCTTCTTAAGTGAAATATGGTTCCCCATATGTCTCCCAGATTACTCTTACCTGAACAAGGTAGGATGAAAATATTCATTGCATCAGTGGCAATAGAGAAGACAATTTTGTGAGAGGGTCAGAAAGTGGGCTTTGTTTTCCTGATTATTTCGTATGGCAGCAGTATTTTTTAGTTTTTGGATGTTCTCAGTATGAACATAGTCTTCCACCTTCTGACTTCAAGTAACTTTAAATACAGTTGAAGACTGGAAACATTTCATAGTTTTGTTTTCTCCACTGAATAGAAGGGCCTAAGGACAATATTTTCAAACCTCTGATCTTGCATGGCACAATGAGTGTGATTAATTCATGACACTTCTTTCAGTGACAGAGGCAATTAGAAAGCAAATTTACAACATGGCAACATGTTCCTATTTGCTCCGGCTTTATTCTGGACTTGCTCCAGTTTTACCATAATACACATGAGAATCTTACCCAAGAGCTTGATTTTGAAGTGGAATGCTTAAAACAGCCTCATCCATACCTCTTTGTGCCCCAAGGCTTGTAGGTGGCTGTGTGGGTATAAGTGGACCTAAGAGGCACCGAGATTTCAGAAAACATGTTTCTGTATTGCAAAGGGTGATTAATTCTTATTGAGTAGAGACTAGTTTACTTAACCTGATAATATTGTGTTCCTTGGTTGCTAGGAAGAGGGAGGAAAAAAGCTATTGTAAGCAGGCAAGCACCCAGCTTGGTAACTCAAGATATTGTCTCACTTTATGAAATTACACTTACATCCTCTTCTGCAATAACGAAAAAAACAATGTCTTTTCCAATCCATGTAACAATATTGATTTTTCCTTTTTTTTATGGGGACCTGGCTCTTCAGAAATGTAGCAACATAGAATACCACTCATCTCAACCAGCTACAGAGCTTAATCATTTGGAATAGACCCAAGTCATATGAAACAAATCCAGTTTATTCACCTAAACCAACAAGCAGTTCTGAAATGTCTTGAGAAGAAAAAAAAACAATGGATACATAGTCACACCAAATAAATCCTTGAACAATTACCTGTATTATGCAATCTGCATAGCTTCTAGCCTGTCCTCCAAATTGTACCACTGGGAGTGTTATGTTTTTCTTCCTCTTTACTTCTGTCTTTAGGAGAGCTACTCAAAAGCTTCATGCTCCAGCTCACACCCAGACACTTCTAACTGCCCTGATACCTACCATCACCTTTTAATTCCTGTGAAACGAGTTGCTTACATGCAGAGATGTGACTTCAAAATGCTTCTTTAAGATCCTTTTTTTCATCCAGTCACACTCACATAGAGTTTATCCATGAACCTCATAACAAAAAGTTCTGTTACTGGAAAGTGTTTGCCAAATCTAGAGTGGCCCTGCAGAGCTTTGCCTCAGGCGCTTTGATTGCCTCAGATTTGCAACATTTTCTCTGCTGCAAGACCATCAAAAGTCATTCTTGACTTTTTTTGAAGTACAAGCCAGGATCACAGTTTTCTTTTCTAAGGTCATCATATTCTCTTGGTCTCTGACACACTAGCTGGTCTTCTAGGCAATCCACTGAGGTCATTCTGATAATTTAATGCCCTCTATACAGAGGACAATTTTAACAGGCCAGTTCAACAATGCAGTCAAATTTCCACCAAATAATGTATCTGCCCTGCCAGACTTGGCAGATCTCAGCTGTGCCCCTGTTTCTACATCTTGGTCAAACATTCAGCAGCCAAGGGTCGCAGCTAGCAGGACTGGTAGTTTCACAGCCGTTCCTCAGGGAATAGAACCATACAACACTGACTAACAGGAGAGTCTGACTTTTTGACAAACTATAGTTGCCTGAACAGCAAACTATAGAGTGATTCCTGGTAATTATTTAAGAGTTGAAAGTGCTTCCCTGTTCCAAGGACTGGCTGTACAGCTCATATCCCTGTGAACTATGACTATCCCTATCCCTTTTTTCCCCACCTCCATAATTTTTCTTGTTCACAAACCACAGTGTGTCATGTCCTTAACAGGAGGTTGCTGGGGTGATTAGGGAACCAGAATCTTTCCCAGGTACCTTGCACTTTGCATCAAAAGGCTAAAAGAAATTTTGATCTATTGTTTAATAAAAGCCACTCCACATGGAAGGAAAATACTTCCACATGGTACGAAGATACAGAGCAATATTATGAATAAGTGCTTCAGTATTCCCAGCTCTTGCTGAGTGAGAAGAGAAAGAAATCCAAAATCATCAGTGACTCAACCCTTTATGTGATACACTCACCCCGATAGATACAGCACACAGTGGTCTGCTAACCCTCCCAATAAGGTCTATGTGTGATAATGGCTGACTACAAGGGAATGGGCTACTAATTCTGCAAGGGGTTTTGCCTCAAGGCTTGTTTCCACCAAATGATCACAAAATCAGCAATCAGCGAGAAACTGACCAATAATTTCTAAGTGTCTCAGTAGAAAAATTAAAAAAATAGAAAAAACCCATAAACCTGATTTTTCAGGTTGTCTATAACTCATTTTATTTCCCAGGGTGTTCCTACCATTGGACGGTGAGATCTGTTAACCATCTGTAAGCTGTCCTGTGACTTTCCAGTCTCACTCTGTGAGGGATGGCTATTTCAAACCAAGAAATCCCACAAGATGGGTTTGCAGCGTGCAGCAGTTTCTAATATAATTGCTGCTGCTGAACAGGTCACACAATATTTGCTCACCAACAGATCTGAGTTTTATTTATTCGGTTTCATGGAGAACCTGAAAAAAGCTATCTGTACTCCTACAAAGAAAATTACACAAATCTTTTCTTTGTGATAATACAATTTAACACGTAAAGAACAACAGGACACTCAAAAATCAAATCTTCCTGATATTCCAGGAGACACCCACCAATCCATTCTAGTCTTTAAGATTTTTATCTAGTATTGACAAATGAAGGATGTAAAGGCTGTAATTCCAGCCTATTTAAAATCTTGAGATAATTGAAATTATATTTAATTTTTTTTTCTCCCATTGGGTGTTAATCACAAGAGAGCACATTTATGATGTCTTTCAAATTCTTCTCTACAAAATGAGAGTTTATAAATTCTTCTTGAAGCAATAATTCAAAAGAGAATGTTGTGATCCTCAAGAAAACCTTTATCCTCAAGTGTGGAACTTCAGGAAGAAAATACCATGTAGCACAAGATTAGAATTATTTTAGATAATTTCCTATGATTAACGCATTTGAGTTGTTGATGTACCTGCTAAAACAGAAGACAGATATACAGATATATGAGAAATAGGTATTTCTCATCATTTTTTGACACTTTCTGGGCCAGTTTGGTACATAATAAACAGAGAAAAGACAAACTTGCAAAGAAAATAACAAACTTCAGTTGAAATCCTTCACAGTTAATGGATTTTTTCCCCTCTGGTTTTGGTAGGCTTTAATTTGGATGTCCTAAAACAACTGTAATTTAACAAAGCACTACAAAAAAATATGTTTCAAAATAATATTAGCTCTTATCCTGGACATGCAAGTAAATTTGCAATCTAGTCTTTTTTTTTTTTTCTTTTTTTTTTTTTTTTTTGTGGTGGTGGTGGGTTTTTCTATTTCTTTTTTGCAAAAGGGTAAAGAACTTTTTGCAAGATTACATCTTCATTAGCATACCAGATTTGGCATTTCATATTAATATGTTTTGAATCTTCATATTATGAAAATCAAACTAATTCTAAGTTTCAGTAGAACTTTCTGTTCCAGTATTTATATCAAAATCTTTTACTCAGGTGAACAGAATTATACTATCACTGCATAAGGGTGTTATAATTTTACATCTTAAGGGTGCCTTTGAAACTTCAGTGCCAATATGTTGATGGGGATTTGTGTAGTATAGCTGCCAGGTAAAGGAGATACAGGTAATGTAGACGTGAATTACTAACTCTAACTGATTTGCCATATATTTTAGCAAGTCATAAAAAATTGTGAGAAATGCATGAAGGGACAAAATGCATTATTCAACAACTGTTGTCATTTACATTTCTATCCAACAATGAGGTTTAGAAAATAAGAGTTTCACATTTAAATCCTGACAAGCAAAGTAAGGGATTTTATACTGCTTAAATGATTTTTAAATAACTTTAAAAATTAATAATTTAGTCTGTGAAGCTAGTAAAAACAGCAGCAGAGCTCTTCTGCAAGAATGACCACACTCCCCTTTTTCCCCCGGTTTCCTGAAATGAGTTTCAGAGGTAAAGAATTAGTTTCCAGTGTTCTGAGGAGAGTTCCACTGAGAATATACAACATTACAATTCAAAGTAATCCACCTCTCAGGGAAGGTAGATTTAAGGCACGCTCCTATCCCCATTGTTTCCTTACTATACATTCAGTGTCCATTATTCCATGTTCCACTCTGATTCACAGAAATTTCCCCATGTAGTGCCTAAAATGATTAAATATTACTTCAGGCCTGTAATTCAACTTAAAAAATATTAATCTAGTTGTACATGAAAACATTTATATGGCTCAAGTTGAAATGGAAAACAGAACTTGCTGATTTTTTGGGGAAAAGAAAACCACATTCTTCTTTTCTTTCAGCAAGGCTTTAGCCTCTTCCTTTGCCCCAGCATTTCGTGCTTCCCTTTCCAAAGGGTAATGAAATTCACAAGCAATAATTCATTAGAAGCATATATGTGAATCTGTGTATTCAAACTTACCAGCAGTATCAGAACTAAGGGTCCAGTGGATCTTTATCACTTTATAGCATTCTGACAAATCTGTCTGAGCTATATGAGCAGATGTGAGCAGTTTTAGCATGAGAGTGCCAGGTACCTGAACAACCTAAAATCTGTGTAGGGAAATGAGTTGAAATATGGATATCACCTCAAAATGGGAAAAGCTCTTATCATTGTCTCAGCTCTTCGAGAATCTATTACAATAATTCCCATAGACTTCAGAGATGCCTACCTGATTAAGGAAGATCTGATGAGTTGAAGGCTCCCCAGCTGCTAAGCTCAGCCACAAAGTCACTGATGACTTCAACAGATGGTCCTGCTTTTAGGCCATTGAGAACTTTATGAGCCATTTATCCTCCTTCAGGCAACTCATCATCTGAAATAAGGAACTGAATGATGTACTAATGTGTTTTGTAACCAAATGCTCTGGGACATGTCTTTCCTGAGTGGCATCCAAATACCCTCAACTTGAATAAAATTGCTATAGAAAAAAATTTAGCAGTTAAATTATTTTTTTTTAAATCAGTGAAATAGTTTGAACAGAATTACTGATTCAGTAACAGTAATTGTGTTCTTATCTGAAATAAAGTTAGGTTTGAATAGTTTTTATGAAAGAGACTTTATAGATGTTGTTAGGGAGCCAGCTTTCTTCTTTCACTCTCTTTTTGTTTAATTTCATAACCACAACATGGCTATTCGGTAAACATCATCTTACTTCAAAAGCAGTACCTGAATTTGAGCATAACTACGATTGTTCTTGTCTGCAGTCAAGTGACCAAACAGCATCATGACAAAACTTTCCCATAGAGTTTTTCATAGCACAGGTTTTTTTGCCGACATAAGGCACAGTTAATAAGATAAAGAATAAACTCTTAAATAGCATGTACTGTAATAAAAGCTCCTCTGTGAAGGATTTGTTTTCTTTCTCAAAAAATCAATTAAAGCCACTGTATCTTTAGTCCAATAATACTAGCATATATATTCACACATGTGCCATATGAATATAGTATAAGCTCTAGAAATATCTGTTGGACCACATCCAGTCCCAGTTCTACCAAAAAGTTTTTTCCAAAATGTATCTTAGCGTTTATGAGTGGTAAGTCTCTTCAGTGCACAGAAAGGAGGCCTCCATGTGTTCTGGGACCATAGTACTTAGGAAGCTGTGCCTAAATTAACACTTTTAAAGGGTTACTGAAAGAGAACTGAAAGAAGGCAGGAAAAATCTTATTTTTAATTAATTGATTCATTATTTGCCGCTGTTGTTAACCCAGTTACAGTATGAAATAACAGTAAGGAATGCAATCAGTTTATCTCTACACGCTCACTCTTGCCATGCTAGCTACTTGGGCAAATGGACAACAAAAAATACTCTACATCCCATATGAGATATTAATTTAATTATCACTTTTAGAGCAGGTCTTAATGCATTATTTCTAGTTGTTAAAGGTTATTCATCTAAGAAGATGTTTCAAGCTCACAGAGCACTACCACAGAATCTAACTTCTTTTCTGTGTTTTTGTCAGGCACTTAAAAGGCATTATTATTATGATTTTAATTTGGGATGACTATCCTGTAATCCTGATGCAAAACCATGTGTTGTAAATGTCAAATTCTATATCATCAGTTGTTTTGCTGTGCTCATTATTACGGCCTCTGCTGAACCCGCCGCGGTAAGTAAGGGTTGATACAGAGGCATCAACAACTCTCAGTAGCAAAACTCTGTGACTTTCATTGAAATAACAAAGAGCTTGTTAGTTGTGGGTGGTAAAAATGCTGATTTTTAACATTATATTGAAGTTGCAGGTCAGCATTTCAAGTCTGTATTTTCATAAATAATTCATTTCCTATTATCGAGCATTTATGAAAAACAGAAAGAAAAATTAAACCAACATGGATAAAAACATGCTCCAGTCCTAGATGAAAAAAATCCCAAATACTATTCTCTGTCTCTAGAGTATGTTTGTAATAATCAAACTTGCTATGGGATTTCTGACAAGCTATTTATTGCTTAATTCTTTTTCTTTTCTGCACCAATAAAATTTTTATTCTAAACATTTGCTATTGAATAATAGAAGCCTGCTGTGAGATCATTCCCACTGACTGAAGGCTGATTATTTTCATATAGCAGCTGTCACTAGGTATTTCACATTCTTAAGCTCTATCATTAGAGAGGAATCACAGATCCATTTCTGACCGTAGATCATGGCATTCGGGTGACTGTGAGCCTGCTGAGCTAATTTTCTACAGAAGGGAAGTGGGAGCTCAGCTTAACAAATATAAAATTTGTTCAAGTTCTAGCCATATTTAAGTGAATAGATGAAGGTTATACTTCCTATAGTTGTAGGGATGTTACAGTCCAGACTTCCTTGTGGGATCAGACCCTTGGAAAGACAGGAATAGAGCTATCAAGTCATTACTTCAGTGAAAGGCCAGTGTCATTCCATTAGGTCATTTTGTTGGACAACATTTATTAGGTCTTGCATTCTGTACTTACACTTTCTTGGCTTGGATTATCCTTCCTGTACTTGATTAGCCTTGTAAACATTCTAGTATAAAAATTATCATTAAATAATAATCTACTAATTAAATTTATTATTTCTGACTACTGTACATTAATACACTAATATATATCTTGACAGGTCACAAGGTGTGTCAGCAGATTACAGGTTGTTATAGCGTCTACAGTAAAGAATTTCTGGTTCAGTATAAGTGCACAACTTATAAGTCTTCATGTAGGTGGGAAAAAAGTATTTCTGTGAAATTATTCTGTTTCAGTTCTGTAGGATAGTGTCAATATACCTCTTTGAAGTGGTAATGACCTCATATAATCCATTTTAATGATGATAAATAGGTGTATACACACTGGGAAAAATCTGAGAATTAACAAAGTGTATACTAAGTTTTCCTGAGCCAAAAGTTTTGTAGGCTTTAGGTTTACACTAACTTAATCTTTTTAGTTGCAATTATATGTTTAAAACTTCTGGCACTAAAATCCTTACAGAGAGAAAGTTATCTGCAAGCCTCAGAAGAAGAAGCAAAGAAATACAATTTTTTTGTGAAGTGATTAGTTTGATTTATTTTATCAGGGCCAGTGAAGTTTAGATAATATGGCAACTGCCTCAGATCTGCCCAGAAATCTTGACCCTGTGTGGCTGCTAAAAACAGAAACAAAGTCACCCACAAGAAGCCTCCATATTTTC
Source organism: Phalacrocorax carbo (assembly GCF_963921805.1). NCBI lineage: Eukaryota > Metazoa > Chordata > Aves > Suliformes > Phalacrocoracidae > Phalacrocorax > Phalacrocorax carbo. The sequence goes on along the minus strand of NC_087548.1, from coordinate 7,221,562 downwards.
TGCTTTAATCAATGCCTTCATCACAATACCCGCTATGTCCTTTTCTGCACCTCCCTTTCCACTTTCACCTCATTCCAGAGCAAACTGGATAAAAAGCAGGGATACAAGTAGTGTAAAGTGGTGTCCACCCTAGACAGCTCATGATAGCACAGTGTATCCTCTGATTTGAAGCTCTACTTTCAGTTTCATAAACTCAGATTTGGAAATGAACCATCAAGGGAGCTGCAATGGAAAAGTGTTAGATGTTCATAAGAAAATGTTTTATCCATGGGGTGACTTTTGTCACAATTCCACTCTGACAAGTCGTGTAACAGCCCTGCGTATTGATATCTCCATGTTTTGAATGATGGTACTAAAGCATGCAGGAACAGGGGGTTCTCAGGGAAAGACATCAGCTGAAAGAAATAATCCACTGTTGTGGAACAAAAGTATCTGCTGCTGTTGCATGAAGCTATTTTCTGTAGCTGTGTGGCTGTATCTGACGTGATGCATATGTGCAGGTGCAACAACAGATACCTGTTATTGGAGGACAAGGTATGATGTAGATGACTTATGTGATCCATTAACACAACTCTCCTTCTAGTCATGAATATGTTCACAATGTGCTGGTGCTCTGCTTAATGTTGAAGTATGGAAAGTAGGAAAAGATTTAGTTTGTTATGTTTAGCTTCAGGAAAAAAGGAAAAAAAAAAAATTAGTGTCATGCCAAGACGATAAAATTGTAGCCTGAAGCCTGAAAGTTTCATAAAGTTATGAACAACTGAGTAGACAAAGGTGCAATGGAAATGTATGCAGCCTGTCAGTGTAGATCTAGCTACATAGGAGCTCCGGCTCCAATGCTTATGTGGAACAGTATGATTTGTATTTCTTCCTTTTCAAGAGGTGTTGCAGATACTAAGAAGACATAAGTAACAGATGTAAAAGTACACACAGAAACCCAAAACGAGATCAGAACCACAACATCAAAATAAGAATAAACTTGAATTATAACGAATGTTATATTATTATCAATGGTATACTTGCAATTGATACTTTTATGTAACCTTAATAGCAAATGAATTTTATGCCAGGATACTATTGAATTACTGTTTATTTACTATTTTATTCCAGAAAAAGCTGGAAGGCTGGGTGGGTATTTTCTCCCCTTCTACATCATAAAGCCTATCCTGAAAACCCCACTGGGAAAGCAAGAGCAAAGTCATAGGGTTTAGTAAAATTCTCTTCCCACATACCTAGCTATCTTTCTTTCTCTGAGAAAAAAATAATGTTATGGTTGGGATTTATATCAAACCTCACTGTTCAGTGTATGACAGTGTGTTTTACTTCCTTCAGAGTCAAAAATAAGATAGACATCAAAGGAGTCTTATGTGATCTTAAAGTTCACCGTGATTGCATCCATCAACACACTGAGCACTTAGAAAGATGACTTATCTGTCCAGCTGAAATTAGTCAGCCAGTTTTTCTTCTTAAGCAACAGAGAAACATGGTGGGTTTATCTTAGAAATGAACTTTAAGATATGTGGGAAGATCAATACAATGGCGTCAGATGAACCCAAGGTAAATGAAATTGAGAAACTGTACCTGAACTATAAGAACTAACAACGTAACTTAGCTTAGGCCCAGACTATCCAGTACCATCAGCTCCAGAGTCCTCCAGACATATTCCACTCTGCTTCAGCTCATTCTGAAGCAACTGCTACCTCCAAGAAACCCTCTAGCTTCACAGACTCAGCTAACCACCCTCAGCAGATTTCACGAGAGCTTAGTCCATTGGAATACATGAAGACCTCTATGTGGATTCTGAGGAGGATCCCACACTCTGTATTGAAAATTGGCACCGGAATAATCTATCACACTATGCCTAACAAGTGCACAACTCTATTGAAAGAGCTTAAAATGAAAGGCTACAATCAAAATATTTGCTCTTTTTTGAATTGTAGAGTTCAAAAATTATGCATTTCTTTCCTTTGACTTCTAAACAAGAAGCTTGCCAAAACGGTCTTTGCTTCTACTTTTTATACAGTCTAGACAATGGAAAACTTTGAGGTTATATGATGCTTCAATATTATTTCCCCACCACCACCACTGACTCTTAACTGGATTCAAAACTAAAAAGAAGATAGGAAATATCTGGACTTGATATATTTAAATGCTTTTTTCAGTGTATTTCAGAATGCACTGAAATCCAGTACCAAATAAAACAATTAGGTTTGCAGAACAATAACTGCTCTGTAGGGAACTTCATTAGCCAACCAGATGATCTCCAAGACAATAAAGACTTATTAATTTATGGCATATGTAGTATTGGTTTTGCTCTGTCTAGGATGCTTTTCCTGAGCAGTGGGGAAAAAAAAAAAAAAACAAAAAAAAAAAACCAAAAACAACCAACAAACAACAAATGGTTTAAAAGTTTTGTATTAATTCTTGTCCATTAGGAAGAGAGTTGAGTTTGGTGAACTGGATATTGTAGACAGGTAGGGAATAACAGAGAAAGCAAGAGTATTTAAGACAGTGAAGGGTGATTGTTGGGCACACAATGCAAATGGAGATGTTTTATCTGCATGAGTGCCTCTGCTAGAGCGGATGTGAGGCAAAGAGGAAAAAGGAAGACTATGACACACTTCCTTGTACAGAATAATTCTGTAGACACTTTTTGAAGACCAAATGTTTTTGTGGTAAACAAAAAAAATTATTTCAGTTACATAGACAGGCTGCACTGAGATCCCCCTTAAGAGAGATACACAGTGAATATTCAACCTTCTTTTACTGTCTCAAAATAAATACCGGAAAAAATCAGACTACACTTAGGGGACTATGGAATTAGAGAGAATAGAGGGTCACTGAGAAATAATCAGATGTACTTTCTTTCTAGTTAAAGATTATCTAAGTATGACTAAACTGAATGAACTTGAACTATTGATCAAGTCTATAGGGAAGACAAAGATTTTACTAGGAAACTGCTGGAAGCTCTGATTCACTGGTTCCTCCAAAGATTTATTTATACTGTGCAATTCAACTCACAATTAGCCACAACATCATACACTTTAATGAAGCTGCACTAAAGCAGGAAAATACTACCTTGCTTAGCCAATATCTGAGCCAGGGCGTTGAGAGAACCTCTGTACAACTTTCCTGAGGTCTTTGTTGAGACAGCAAAAAGTCCAGCTAGAAGAGCAATAAAGAAAGAACATCTCAGCCACAACACTGGGTTTGTGGCTATTTCCTTATTCAGAGAGTTACAGTGGAATTGTTGAGAACTCGCACAGTAACAGTGCAGTGTCTACCTACAAGGGACATATTTGCTTATCCCTTTTCCCAACCAGTCATGTAGCACTGTGGCTTTCAGAGTTCTTTATCTACAAACACTAAAACTATGCAAAAATGTCCTCTACTGAAACTCTTATTGTGTTTGTTCATCTATCCAAGTAGAGAGGATGGCATTAGGCCAAACACATTATCCATAATGTGTTAGTTTAATGCCAGGCACAATTTAAGCCATTTTACAGTTTGGTTCCATTTGAATTTAATGCAAACATAGCTGCTCTTTGCCATTCCAATGATTTGCCTGGCTGTTATGCAGAGGAACATTATAGCTTCGTGAGTGTTAAAATCAAAATTTTTAATCTTAATGCAGTTAATTAAAAGAGAAAATATTTCTCTTTATACCCTTTGCAACTTTGAGACTCAACTCACCTCTTAAGGTACAGAATGTTTGGTTTAGGTAGAAAGCCAGAACAGAATTTTTGTTATTGGTGGGGCTTTTCAACCTTGGAATATAAAATAATGGGATGCTATTAAAATCACTAAAAATTAAGGCCAATGCATAGAGTTATGGCAGTGCTTTCTCTCTGCAGGTTAGAATGGGTTTCTGAACAATACAGATTTTCTGGTTCTGTATTGTCCTTTTCTACACTGCCAGCTTTTTGTTTTTACTAATAATTCTTAGTATTGGCATGGTTGAATAAAACAGATCATTTGTGAACACCTGCCTGAACATAAATATGATTCTCTGATCTTGCAGTAAAATCAGATTATACAGCCTTCCAGATTCTCTGCTAGAGGTCATTCTAGTACCATTTTTTTTTTCTCCCCAGAGACCACTGAGCTTTTTCTCGGATTACCCTCATGTCTTTTGTTGCCGTCTAGTAATTACAGGTAAAAGGATGAGGGTTTTTTGGGGGAAGTGGTAGTAAACTAGGCCTGTAGGTAGTGTCAAGACTTAGAATCGTGATTTAGTTACAGAAATCCATCTTGGCTCTCACCTTCTGTTATAAGTTTTTTGCGTATCAAATTGTTGCTACAATAATGTCACTATGAATCTATTATTTTTAATGAACCTATATAAGCTCAGTAATTTCAAATTTCATTATTTTATTACTGACATATATTTTTAGTGCCAATACATTGGCAAATTAACAGAAATTTCAAGCACTAATAACTTTTCTGTGTCATTTTTGAGAATAAATTTTCCAGCCAAATTATACTTTAATTACATCTCCTTTGATCTCATCGGGAGCTAAGGGCTGGAAGGTCCTTCTTGGACCATTGAAAGTCACTTCCCATCAGAGGCATCCCATACTGGTTATAGTTCTCCTGCTTCTTTAGCCTGTTATGCTTTATTTTGTTTGTCACAACTAAATACAGAGTGCAAGTTGGAAGTTCAATGACGGTTTGTAGCAGAGAAGTCTAATATAACTTTATATTAGGTTATCACATTTACACGATTTACTTTTTCTGTCTGACTCCTCATTGTCTGTCAGAACACTGGGAGAAGACTTTAGAAAACTTTTCTTCTTGTTATGTAGTTTCTAAATACCCTCCTTATAAGCTTGAAAACCTTCAACCTCTGCTGAATTCTTCACTGTTATTTCATCTATTTATGCAATGTGAGAGGGGAGCAGCACAAGGCTAGAGGTAGAGACCTGTCCTGTCCAGTGGAAAACATGACAGACACTCATGTTAGCGGAAGGTTTGAACTACATCTTGTCCTTTGTGATCCCAATTATAGTCATCAAAAGAGGATCTACTCATCCTTAGAACAGTGCAGATCATTCTACACCAACTTGCTTTTTAGTTAATAGAAGGCAGACAGCTTCACACCTCTTGCAGTCCTTGCTGCAGTGTCCTGTTTCTTTGTGGGTATAACCAGAGTGCAAAATGAGGGGCTTTTTAACATTGTTTCTCTCAGGTCATCCAAGCAATGACATAAATGTTGGACACATCTGACCTGAGAAGGAAGCACCCTGACTACTCCACAAGAAGTCATAAAAATCATGACTCTCCCATTAAAAGATTAGTTAGTATCATCCCAATAAAAGCTTTCTTTATTAGATTATCCTTGCTACTTTTGTCTTCTGTATTAGACATTTGTTTGTTCCACAATCTCACTGAAAGAAAAAGCCCAATTAAATCAAAGTCTCTATTTCAGTCATGACTGTAATGTCACTTCCCCAGTATGAAGATTCTGGTTAAGCATGACCTTTTAAATCTACATGACTCTTCTATAAAAAAGGAGATCTAGATAAAGGGGATTCCTAAAGGAGATCCAGATGACACACTCATTAAAGGAAGAAGAAAAACCTCTAAATAAGCTCTTTAACAATGTTTTGCAATGGTTTTGATCAAATTATATTTCCATCTGTACACAGCTGTTGCAATGAAGTATTTAATGCTTTTAATATCATTAATCCAGTATAACAATTTTAAGATACAAATTATCACTCTATATTATTCTATAAACATTCTATAATATTCCTGTATTGTACTTATTATATCTTTTTCAAAAAAATAACTGCTATGGTTCCTGTATTTCCACTGAATTAACTATTATTTGGTTTGGTCATCTTCATGAAGGATTCAGGTAGCCATGATGACAGTCATTTCAAATGTCATTTTTATCTTTTCAGTCATGTCTTCAGTCAGAATTCCACTCTAAATGGGGATTATTTTCTAGGTTATTAATCTGTGAGGTGAAAAAATGGAACTGTTCTTAAAAATAATGATAACTTGCAATATCATTGTTCTATTTCTTTTCCAAGTGTCTTTTTTACTGTCCTTAATTCTCTTTCAGATGCATAATTCCAGAAAATAAATGCAGTATATTTGTCAGTTATTATTGACAGATATTTTATAAAGCCAGGAAAATATGTTTTTCTATTCGATTAAAGTATTGTGTTCTCACACTGAATGACACCCAGCATAACTGTTATCTGTCTAGCAAATGAGGAATAAGATCCATCCAAGATGCAAGAGCAAAAAGATTTTGTCTTACTTTTCTAAAACATTATGCAGACAACTACCCTAACTATCCTGATGATGGTGACTGGATTATAGCCAAATTCCTTCCCTGAGCAGGGGGTAAAGAATGAATGAGCTGCTAAAGAGAACTTCATTTCCAAACTGGAATTGGCTTAGTACCCTGTGATTACCAGGAACACTTCAAATGTACAGACATTCCTACAAATTCAGGCAGAAAGCCAGCAGAGAAAGTTGAGAAGTTGGTAAGTTAATATTAATATCCTATTTGTGTTTAAGGATAATGAGCTACAGATAGTGAATAAGTGTATTAGGATCATGAATGCATTCACTTTTAAAGTTTGTAAAATTAGGAGGTTCCCTACACTCTTTACTGTAACGTCCAATAACTTTCAGTCTCTCAGTTGCCTAATACATTATCCCTTCTAAGGGTCTGTTCTGATGATATTAAGGGAGAGAAATGTCCATGTATTTGTGGTGAACTTCAATGATGTTGCCTTTTAATACATGAGGGCTAATAAAGTTTTAAATTGACAGACAGAAAGACCATGAAAGGCCATTAAGTTACTTATTTTGCTCTGCAGTGCATTTCCTTTCTTCTATTCAGCTCATGTTATCAAATCCATAACTGTGGCAATCAAGAACATCTGCATTTTCCTCCTTGTATAAAGTTTTGTATATTGTATCAAAATCAAAAACATTGATGTAGTGATTTGGGAGACCAGTGTTTTATATGAAGCGTCAGTATAACCCCATGTAAGCAATGTTTCTTACTGGTAATGTGTTGACAGCATACAATATATTGTTAAAGTGCAATGCCTAAGAAAACAGACGGTTGCCCTTCATTTTGAGCTCTAAAATATAGGACACTCCTGACAGTCCAAAAGCAGCACCTGAAAAGTTTGTAGTTTTGTTTTCAGATACCCATCTGACATAGCTCTGCTGGCTTCTATTCATCTACTTCATGATATAGTGCTAGAAATGTATCTGTATTTCTGCTCTGTTATATGGATGAAAGTTGCGCAACAATTTCATGTTAACTCCTATCTTGCATCCCCTGAGGCTCCTAGTCCTATTTCATTGCAGTGTTTCAGGACTGAACACAAGGACAGTATAACACCTCTTTGTTAAACCACCAGGCTTCAAAACTTCAGGAAGCCCTGACAATTTTGTGGAATGCATTGTGCCCCAGTCCTCTCTGCCCTTAAGTGGAAGGTAAGAGAACAATTAGGTTTCTTAACCACAACAGCAAACTAAGCTTGAGTTCAAAGGAACAAATAAATAACAGTGTTCCAGCCCTGAACTCTGCAAGAGATCTCCACGTTGGCCCTAGGAAACACACCCATCAGAAGTGTGGTCTACAAAGGATAGGGCAGTAATCACCTTAAAAATTTGAGCTTACCCAGAAATTCTCTACTCCTTTTTTTTACTATATACAGGACAACAGGTAAGAAGGCTTTTAATTTGGGTGCTTTCCTCTTCCCGTCTAGGTCACGGTGAACTAATATGGAAAAATGCTCTTGGAAAGGCCCTGGAAAATAAGTAGTTCCCTGAGGCTCTTTCACATCTACAGGGTGGGGTTAATCTGTCTTAAAGTTGCAGAATTGAATTCTTAGCAACAAAGATGTTCAGGAAATGTAACTTCTTTTTTACAAGAAAAACCAGTATTCTAAAACTGTTATAATTTGAAACTAGAAAACAATCCAAATTTTCAAATCTTTGCACCTGCACCATTTTTAAGCCATATAAATAAAAAAGTCATTTTATTCAGAAACATTGAAAAAATTTGTTTATACAGTGCTAACAAAGTATATTTCCTACTTACTGTGGTGTACAAATACAATACTGAAAATGTTGTAAAACCTTACCAAATGAATCAAAACAGTGAAGATGGAGTCAAACAGTAATACTTCCACAAACAGATGATTCTCTTCTTGGCATATCAAATAGTCTCAACTTTATTTTAAGGAGAAAAAAAATAATGCCACTTTAGAAAATGTCAGTAGAATGATTATGGTTCCTAAAATCTGTTTTTTGGGGTTTTTCTTCCTGACAGAATTTTATCACTATTTGTTTTGACTAGGTTTACGTATGGATTCTGATCTAATTCAGCTTTCCAAACAAAACCCTTTTAGGGGGGTTCCTACTTCCCACTCTCTCACACAGTACAATGCTAAGTACAGATCTCGTCCCTTCTCTGGCCTTACTCAGAGCTGTTCAGCAAATCTCTGAATACAGATCACCTCCGAAGCACTGCAGAACTGAGCTGTGCATCCCAGGACCTCCTCCGGTATGTGTGCTGGACGTGTTCCCTGTTACTTGTATTACTGTCCCTTCTATCAGAGAACATAATCTTCTTCATCACAGTGACACCCCGGTTTGTGCCTTCTAGTTCTTACTGGTGAAGTCATGCAGTTGTCTGATGCTTAGGTGAGAACCATGTGTTATGAATTTTCTTAATGAAAATTTCCTGGTAGCTGGAAGTAAATCCACTTCATCAATAGCATGTGTCTATACCGCTGAAAGTGTTTGCTCTCAAAACCCATACCTCATTTTTTTCCTTAATCACCCACTTCCTTCTGCCGTGTATTAAACTAGCTGACTCTGTGGTCTGACTGAGCACGTTCAGGAAATGAACCCTGGTGGCAACACATCTGCCCAGCCAGGCAAGATGCCAGATCAGATGCTGTAGTGGGCTGGTTGCAATGGGCAGAAGTTAACTGCCCCATTCACAGTCTGACACTCACATGGCTGCTTTGGAGGGAATTGCCTTCCAGCAAGTTTTCTTGGGTTTAGGGCAATTGCTGTATACCAACACAATCATAGAATCATAGAATCATTAAGGTTGGAAAGGCCTCTAGGATCAAGTCCAACCATCAACCAACACTATAATGTCTCCTAAACCATGCCCTGAAGTGCCAAATTCCTAGTCAGGAATTAAGAATTCTGGCTGATCAATGTGGTTCCAGAAAAGACTGTGCAAGATCCAATTTTTAGATGCTTTTAATCACAAAGGAGGAAAACATGACAAGTATGAAGGAAAATTGGGGTAATATAGCATGAAGATTATAGGAGAATGTGTTTGTTTTCAGCTCAGATAGCAAATACCAGTTCAGATAATGTGTATTTCATTTAAAATTATTGCACAGAGTAAAAGTGACATGAACACTATATACCATATCATAATTCTTACATTCATTCACTACTATAGGCCAGTCTTGGCATTTAACACAAAAGCACAGGGGAAAACATGATAGGAAATTGGTATTATAGGCCTAAATGACTTACTGTAAGTATTTTAGTTACACTGACTTTGTTCTGTTCCTGGTTTGAATCAATTTTATGGACCATATTTCAGAAAGGATTCACATCAACCATTGTCTGCTTCATATAGGTACCATATATTGTAGATTTAGGCAAAGTATAAATTCAGTTAAGTGCCTCTGGATGAATGATATTTTGCAGTGCCACATGTATATATAACAAAAATATCAGTAAGGGGATTCTAGGACAGGCATTATTTTTGCATCAAGTTTTAATCGCAGTAATTGGTGCTGGCTGACAGTATAGTCTTTTGGCAGATGTTTCTTACCTCTGGGTATCATAACTCTCTTACATTTCTGTGTCGCAAATTACCATAGAGAGGGAAAAAAATGCCAAGAAAGTGCAAGTTCCAACCTGATCATTTTCATAGAACCATAGAGTTTCATAGCAATTCTTAGCAATACTCATCTACATAAGGTTTGCAAGTGTTCTTTCATTGAGCTTTACAACCACTCTGAGAAATACATAGCATTGACACCTACTTCCCACTGAGAGCAGATTGACCCATCATCCTTTATGAAAACAGTCAGTTATTGTCAGAATAAAACAAAGACCATCAGATGCATGCATACTGCTGGGGTTAGGTCCCCACCATTTCTTTGTGCTCTTTGCCCTGCGGATTCTGCACACACTTAGATGTAACCAAGAACAAAATACTAGAAGACTTGGAGTCAATACAGTTCTCAACCTGGAGACATATCACTTGCTAATTCACACTTAGACATTTCTAACAATGCCTTTATGCCACCTTTAATGTTAGAAGATCAGGTATTCAACTTTCTAACAGCAAAGCTTTGGCAGTTCTTCAGCAGTTTTCATGCATATAAAGAAATGCAATACTCAACCCTTCCAGCCCTTGTTCAAAGCAAATTGAAGACCGATCACACATAGTGAACTTCAAGTTAGAAAAAATATCTGTTAACTGATGTGAATTAAAGCAGGCTAAAATAAAGGTGTATTGCTTTCATTGAGGGAATAAGGGGGTAAACAACCAACACAAATGCATATTAGAGATCAACTACATTTGTTTTTTGCTTGTTCTGCAGAAGTATCAGACTTTTATATCCTTTCCTCTGCTGACATTTTACTCATGCACTTTCTTAACACTGATTTACGTATCAATAACTTTATACTGTTGCTTAATATCACTTCTGATTTTAGCCTGGGATAATTCTCTACTGTTATATGCCTATTTGTAGTTCACAGCTATTTTCTTTTCCATAAATATCCATTGCGTCATATAGCTCTGAGGGATTTATCTCAAGAAAATGCAGTCCCCAGAGCAGCATTACAGCCCTGGAGAACTGTGAAAATAATAATTCATAACAGAAGTTAGTAGCTACTGTTGATGTTGTTAAGCTTTATCCCATGGTACTGAAAGGAAAATTGAGGCTAGAATACTGTTTATTTGCCCTACAAATCAGTGTACGTAGACACCTTAGATGCAGACGTACAGAGGTTTCCCTGTCCGTCTCTTAGTGCCCAACTAGAAACTTTCATTCACACAGTCCTAAAGCCAATCTCATTTGGAGGATATTCCTGAAATGTAATCAATATTGCTAGTGATACTGTGCAATACTTCTTAGTTGTTTCCATAAAACCTGTTGTGTTTTCAGAGCCATGTAAAATATTTACAGCATCTGTCAGAGAAAATTCATGGTTATACCTGTGATTGTCTTCAAGACTAAATTAAATCTTGCAGTCACCCTACAGCACCCGTGGCTGCTTAGAAAAAAGAACTGTAACAGCAATGAATTTGTTCAAAAATGATGCTTCTTCTCCAGTGATTTCAAAAGCAAATAGTCTTAAGATGCTTCTTTGTGTATTTTGACATTCTGCTTCTTGGATTTCCTGCTTTTTTCTGTATGTTATTTTTTGTTAGAACTAGGGCCTTTCATAACGCAATATTTCTTATGTGGAGGAAAGACAGGGATCTTTTTGCAACATTAACTTATATTGCAAATACTCTATTCTATTTGCCGATTAACTCATAATCCAGAACCCTATGACTCAGAACAGCCCTAGTGAAGCTGCTTGCAATAAAACAACACTTACCTGTCACCCAGTGGGACCTTAAATTCATGCACGTTTCACTTAAACCCAAACTGCATGCCACATCGTCCACTTACAAAAGTGCAAAACCACATGTCTTCTTACAGCTCAGTCACCTCAATAAAAGCCCTTGAGAGACTGACCGAAGAGGAAGAATAAAATTCAATAATGAATTAAACCTCCTTCATCAGGATATGAGGAAACCAAACATTTTCCAGTCAGGCTCAACCTCTTCTTTAATGGTCTAAGAGCCAGTATAACAATACAAACAGGAAAATAACATAGCAAAGAAATTAACTCCTCCCTTTTCTCTTTTAATTGGCTTTGATTTTTTCTTCTGAAGTAAAATGTGCTGCCGTGCTGCAACAGTAATCTGTGCTCCAAAGCTGCCTCAAAGCCTCTAGACCCAAAGCCATGTTGCAACAGCTCTTTAGTGATGGGAAGTAAAAGATGTTATGGAGAAGCCTGTGAGAACTGGGTAGAAATTTTTGAAGGAAGGTAATTACTCAGGAGTCATCATCAGAGCAAAGCAAGTAATTGCCAGTACCAATCATAGCAGTTTTAAGACTGCCATGAGTTTTTCAACAGCTCATGAGACCTTGTGAAGCAGAGAGCACAGATAGGAAGGTAGAAGCTTACATGGAACATACTTGAATCTTGCTTGAGGAAAATAAATATTGTTCACAATCATCTGTAGTTAGATGTTATCACTTTGCCCTCAACATGTTGCTATCTGTGGTGTTGTATGAATAGAAGGCACTTACGGAATAATGTTACACCTCAGGAATTACATCTCCTGCAAGCAGAAGGGCATCTGTAAGGGCTTCCTTGAGTCCTCACAGGACTTGTCTGTTGCAGCAATTTGGGATACAAATAGTAGTCAGGACTCCCCTTGAGACTCAGCTCCTTTACAGTTGGAAAACCTACACATATTCTTGATCTCTGTCTTGAAGAAGATGGTCTGAAATATGACCCATGTAAATCATCGTTTTTTGAGGAGAACTATAGAATGCAGGGAAGAAAACAGAAGTGACTGCATAGGATGGAAAAGATCAGTCTTTCACACTTAATACCTGTATCTTGGGGACAGTTACCAGGAAGAGTAGACCAGTTATATCTATGGAAGATGTTCCATGTCATTCATTTGGTTAGTGGATCCTGCCATAGTTTTTATACATTAATTTCTGTGGCAAGGTAGGCTCACAGTGGGAGTCATTAAATATCAATGTGTATCCCAGCTGTAACTGCCTTCTTCCTTGTCTAGCTTTAGGTTCTTTGCTGGTAAAATAGTTTAACAACCTTAGAGACCACAGCAACAAAGTGTGTATTTGTGTATAGCGTTTGAAGGAATCCTTTTTTTACCTTAACTTCCATACTCACCTGACTAGCTGGTGCCTGACAACGCTTCCTTACATCAAAGAATGTAAGAGTGGCACAGTGTAATTGTCCAAGGGATAATCTTTTTCTTCTGGAAAAGCAGTGGAATGTCACCAGGATTCCAATAGTAAGGTGACTTGCATTTTACTTCTTCCACTTTATATGCTAGAATTTATTCTTGTTTACATGTGATATCAGTCCCTGTAGGGCCTATGTAGGGCTCAGATTTTCTGTATTGGGCCATGTCTCAGGTCCTACCCTGAGTGTACAGTACAATTCAAGACAAATGTCATTATGCAACAAGAAGCTACGAATAAAGAACATGTGATATGCCTAGGTAGTATTTGGCAGAACAAGTCTAATCCACCTCTGTGAGAAGAGGAAGACTTTGCAAGACAAATACTTTCTGATAGAAGCATGAGAGAGTAGACCATGAATACAAAAAATAGCAGAAATCTCTGGAAAAGATACATTGGTGGGAAAACTGTTTTGGGATGGGATGAACGAAAGCAGCGGTTTATTCTTGTCTTACACACATGGCACAACATACAGAACTGGCACAAATAACTTACAAAATCTCATACACCATGCTTCCTCTCAAATAGCTTCTATTAAGTTACAACACCATAACAAATCAGGTATTTAGTTACGACAGATCTCCAGACATGGATAGTCTTCCATTCAAGGAGTTATTATTTTTGTAAGCTACTTCGACAAACATCATTTTTTACATGTTTAATACAGTACAGTGTCTTTAACAGAGTTCAAGATATTCACAATGAGAACTGGATACTTTATAAAACAGCAGAATTTCTCATCTCGATACAGGTCTACATTCGCTCCTGCCTTGTCTAGATGTGTTACAAGTCATCTTTACTCAACTTTCCAAGCCAAACATTGCTTTAAATGAAAAAAAAAAAAAAATTCTATTTACAGGGGTTTTTTTAGATTTAATAAAAATGTCTTTCCTTCCCTTTCCCATTCCTACACCCTACCCCCACCAACAACTGGCATTTAGCTGGTAGAAATATTAACCCTCAAGATTCTATAGAAACTTAAAAAAAAAATCGATGATGACTTGTTGGGTACAAAATGAAAGATGGTCACAGCCCATCATCTGTTCAAAAAGGTGGATTTTTTGTCTTCTAATATCAGGATTTGTGTCCAATGAAGAAAGATTACTCCTGACATCTGATTTTTAGAGATAATATACTACTTATGGGCCAATATACAAAAAACTCATTTTTTTTTAATTACAAGGTGTCCCACTCTCTTTCATGCAATCACCTTCAGTATAAAGTTCTTTACTTACTAGAAATTGTAACAACTCTGGCTGTGTGGTACTGACTTAAATTCTCCCAGGCTCTGTCAGATCAAACAGTGTCTCCCCTTATCCTTGTCCCACTGATATTTCTGGGTTGACTCACAACAAGAGTTTTGATCCGTGATTGCACTTCAAACCCCACTGAAGCTTGTGGGCATCTTTCCTTTGAACTGATGGCTTTGGATTAGCTCTGCTTGAACATGGCTGGCAAACTCTAGCCCTTAAGCAGTTAATCATCTTTCTAAAGAAATAAGCAAAAAGGATTCCTCTCCTTTATACATACAATACGCAGTATTTTTACATTAAGCATTATCATAAAAAGCATGTTTATGTTATTTTGAAAATGTATTTTTACAGAACTTTATAAACACTATTATATCAAACACATTCTCAAAAACTGGAGAAAATACCGACACAAAACCTGGAAGAGCCTCAATAGAATTCTTCCAGTACTATTTTTCTACTTGCATATTTCATATTTCAGTGTCCTTTACTGCAATTTGGCCATATGAGAACAGGTAAAGTTGACAACAAATCTCCAACAGTTTTGAATAAGACCAGGATCTGTTGTTTAATGAAAGAAATTTGACATCAAAGTATGCTTTTACCTGGCATGCCCATTTTGCTACCTTTACCTGCAATACCATAATCCCCAAATAATCTCACTCACTACAGTGGGATTACACATGACAAAATGACAGATGCAAAAATACTGAAAATGATGGTTTTCCACTTTTAAAATCCTTCTTATGTCAACAACTAACATCATTATATTCTTCTTTATTGATATTGTAATTGAAAATTAGGTAAAAGCAATATTTGCAAAGAGTTCCGTGTCAGAAATCAGTGTACAAACTTCAGGAAATACTCTGCTCATAGTTGTGCTATTATTTTGAAAGCCTAAAATTCTAACTGGTGTGACCAAGAGTAAATTTCACCGGTCTAAATGTTACACTTGATACTCCCCCAGCCTGGCACAGTTTAAGTTCAAACATACATATGTCACACTAACATTAAATCAGGATGTTATTTTCCCTTACCACCACCAATTTTCAGTACAATCAGTAATGGACATTAATACATATAATCTATGTGAGATGCAGTTTTCAAGTAGTTTGTCTAACATAATGATGGATAAATTATAACGTGAGCTTGGTTTCCTATCCTGCAAAAGTTTAAAAATTCATTAAACTTAGTATTTTGGGAGCAGTCTTATGGACTGTAATGACATTACTTACAGTTCAGGAAGTAAAACTGCAGAATAAGCTTTTGTTCTCTGTCTCACGATTTTGTTCTTTAATGAAACAATAGAACAACTCTTCAGTAAGTATTACTTAATGGCTTGAAATATAATTGGTGAAAGGTCATTACTGTAATGTCCTGTATGTTACCTCATCTCAACAGAAAAGCTTTCCTATGGCTTGAAATGCTTAGAGTGTAATCCTTGCTAGAGGTAAAAAATTCAAGCCATATCTAATCCCAACTTCTAGCTATACTATAACATGTGCAGTCACCCATAAAGGAGCCCTTTTAACAAGACAATGTATGTTAACTTGCACAACAATTTGTAGATTTTATCTATCTCCATCACTGTAATAAAACAAGTTATATATATACATATTAAAAAATCCAAGTGTAAATACAGTATTTCCACACATAAAACAACTACTTGCACATGATGTGATATGTAAAGCAAAATTGCTGAAATTGCTGAAAATCTTTTCAGTCTTTGGGATGATCAACGTGTAAGTAACCAAAACTTACAAATAATGATTGAATTTTCATAAAAGAAGGTTTTTGGTGGAGGGGCAGGACGAATTCTGCTCCTACACACCCTCATTCCCCATGGCTTTTACAGATTTATCCCCTTCCTTAAATAAGCCACAGGTGGTTTTTTTTTTAGGTCTAGTGGTATATTTTAATGAGGTTATCTTCTGTGTAACACTATTATTAAGGTTTCCAGTGACTTTTTCATAAAACATAGTCTGTTCTTATTAAAGTCTATAGTATTTCAGAAGTTTCAGGCTATCTGAACTTCAGAAGAATATGAATCTGATCCAATTATGTTAAAGTCTAATGAAACAGACATTCCTTTATTTACTGTGAAAATTTAATTACCTTCTGTTCTGATAATTCAATCCAGTTTTTATTCCCCCAACTCCTAAAAAAAAGTCTTGTAGTTACAAGCCTGTAATTATACATAGCAAAGAAAGAAAACTGCTCCTTGCCTATGGAAATATATATAGTTTTTCAAGTTCCAACTCCTCCCTAAGCTGCTAACCATCACACAACATATGCCATTTGGCAATTTGTCTCCTAGGATATTCACAAATTTCTTTCCAGTGCTCTCCAGCTGTTCCTTCTGCTGAAGATCCTAAGGTTAACCGGCCAATGACCTCATTCCTTGACCCCCTATCTGAATCTAAAACCAAAAATTCAATGCTGATATCATCAAGGCCCTCACAAGGAATGTCAAAGACAAACAATTCATTGAACACTGCATTCGGGGTGCATTTCTTCACATGGGTTTTCTTTTTAGAAATTCTCTTCTTAGCGTGGTACAGGTTCACTTTGACGTAAGGATCTGCAATGAAAAGAAAGCACAGATCAGCTGTTGAACAGTGCTGTTTAGAAATTCCTTGATCTAGTTAATGGTAAATTTCATAACTTAGCAACATAATTACACCACAATGAAGAGATATTTCAAGTTATTAAAGATGATTCATCTCATCCATTTTTTGTGTTTACATCTGAATTAGTTCCTTTAAGCTCCCTTTATGGTCACCAAAGATGTAATCAAGATAGTAAAGTTTAGGGCATGATTCATATGATCAAATACAAGGGTCTTCATGAGACAAATCCTGCCCTGTAGTCATTAACCTTAATAATATCTCTACTACATGCAAAGGTGGTCTGAAAGTACACAAAATTCTAATGGATTCTGACAAATATGTATCTTTACGTATTTGTGTGTAACAGAAATCTGTTTTTCACACATTCTACCAGTAGGGGATAATCATTAGTGCTAATAAGACTCATGCAAAGAAAAACCTCAGAAAGAGAGAATAAGCTCATGCTGAGCAAATGGATGAATGGATGTGATTAATTTCTGTTGTGGTTCTACCAAAGTCAATTAACATATTAAATTGGGCCCACTAGTTTTTATTGAACAAATTTAACACTAAACTTTCGATCTAGGGTGTGTTTGTTGTTAGAATATGTATTTGTCTTTATGTCTGTGCTGTAATACTATTGAAGAAGGGAAGGGAAAATGTCCATATTTTTAGCTGTCAATCAACTTTGAGTGTTTGCATTCCTTATAATTATTCAATTGTTGTAAGATTCCTCTGCTATTTTCTTCAACAATGGCTATATTTCTTTCTTCAGAAGAATTATAGAAAATGCTTTAAAAATCACTCTTTTAAAGTACCTTGGCATTTATTTTGGTGCAAATGTGGGCCTGTTTCCAAATTTTCATGGTGCAAAGATGCAGTACAAAATCCTTTCTACTGAACCCAGTTAAAAAAAGACAATCTATGTAAACTAACAGCTAATAAACATCAAGAACAGTTGAATACTTTTTCAAAAAGTAAATTTAAACTGAACCATATTTAGAAATGTTATGCCAAAGTTATCAGACTGAAACAGTCAGATGATAAAAAGGTTTTAGTTTCCTTGAACTGGCAATAGTTTAACAAGAGTATGGTATGATAGAATACATCTTTGCTTTCATATACTATCACCATAATAAACATTTTAAATATAAGGTTTAATGTAATTAAAGTGTTCATTGGCTTTAGAATGAATATATGACACACAAGCATTAAAAGTATCAGAACCAATATCCATCGGTGGATTCATGCTGTGATTCATGTCTGTTTAAAGAAATTCTTTTCCGACTCTTATTTCTGACCAGCTGCTAGATAAGGCTAGAAAGTTCCTCTTGATTTTATGAGGTCTATTAGGAGACATCAACACCAGTGATCAAGGAAACAAAGGAGGTTGTTAGAATGGAACAGCTTCTGATTAAAAAAGTTCCCATCTTCCTAAGGAGATGGAGTTATGTGATCGTTTAGCTGACCCCATAGAAACACCGATTCACACTCCTCCTCATCCAAGATTTATATTGGGCTGAGGGAAAGTCACAGAAAAAATAAGGACCGTCGTGAGTGCAGTATGTTACTGACACCCAAACTTCTATTGAATTGGCCTTGCTGATGAACAGCAAATAGGGAAGAACTGTCTAAATGAACTAGGTATACAGATGTAGTATGGCTGCCTGTATCTCTTAGAGATATTATGTTCCATTTATAGTTAGCAAAGTTATACTAAGGGAAGCAGAGTGTGCAAACAAAATCTATAGCTTTACTCATAAGAGGTACAGTTAGCAAATGTGTAGTTTGGATGTGCTGTAGGGTCCAGGTGGCTGCTGGGACTAGGAGGGCTTTTGTTTTCAAGTTATTTTCTCACCAGGGTGAACCTCACCCAGACTTGGTCTGCTGAGATCAGCTGCTGTCATGCTGTCTTCATGAAACCTCCACAATTTGCTGTGACTTTGGGGCTGATTATTAAAAGTAGGTATGTTCTCTTATAGGGGAGTAAACTGCTGGATTCCATTTATATCCTTTCTCCTTATGATATGTGAATAAAACCGAGATCAGATCTCAGTGGAACACAACTACATAAATGGGAGTTATCTATAGCCTTGTTGCATCGGATCAAGGATGGATTCACTTTCTAGGTATGTTACAGTATTTTGTGGTATGAGAAGTAGAAAGACTGTATTATTGGCTGTAGTAATTATGATTCAGTGGTTCCCAAAACTACTTCTTTTCAAAAAATTCCTGTGAAATGAGAGAGTATCAGTCCCATACAGAATCAACAGCAGTTGTGCTACTGTTTGCATAGTCCTTTCTTGTATATTGCTCTTTTTGTATGGTTCTTATCCTTAGTATATTGAACATTAAATTTTATTCAGTTATTATGTTATCTAGCATTTATGTGCATCTAAGTGCAGTTCTAATATTGGCTTCCACTGAATGCAAAATGGCACAACAAGACCAGGAGATGGGAGTGCAAAAACTGCTCCTTCTTAGTGCACCAAGGTACAGCTTATGATAAAGCATGTGTTACGTTATAACCTGCTTCCAGCACTGGCATAGTTCACCTTTTCACCTTGCCAAATAAATGTTAGTGCTCAGTGGGCCAAATTCAGCACTGATGTACCTCGTTGCTTTTCTCGGTGCTAAGCTGAAATAAACCATATGATGATCTCACTCAGTACTGATCTTCTATAAATACCTGAGTTTTTGTCATAAATAAAAGCTTTTAGTATCTACAGACAACATTGCATACCTATGGCAGATGGGTTCTGTTCAAGACAATCACAAAACTCATTGGTTTCCACTGCTACCAGATGCTATGTTTTTTAACATGTGATTGAAGAACAAATTTGTAAAATACATACCCTGGAAAATAAAACATTGACCTAGATATGAATAAAATGCATAAGCTGCAAATAATAGAGACACCATTTCTGCATTTATGGGCTATTTTTAGTCTTTGAAACGCCACATTTCAGCTGTCTTCTCTCTGTTTGTTTTATATTCTTAGGGCATATTCATTAGTAAAACCATTACCTGATAATCCTGACACATCAGATTTAGGTAGATGCCTGGCTTTTAAAACAACCACAGTGAGTGTATTTGTTGTAGACTGATAACAGAGAGAGATCAGTAATTCTCCACGCCCAGACGATTTCTGAGGAAATGAATGAAAAAAGAATTAAGGCTATTTATAAGCAATTACATTGACCAAGCTTTAAACAAGAATTAAGAAGATTTATGAAATGCCACATAACTATATGTTCTGAAATGGTGTAAAAGGATATAACTTACGGAGCTGTGCTGCTTCACATAGCAAATAAAATTTCCCTCTACTGTAGTTATATAACTCTTGTCTATTAGACTGAACAAAAAATAAATAATAAATAATTGAAAATACAGGTTGACATGCCATCACTAGCTTCAGAAATTAGAAACAAAATCCTACATCCTGAGGAAAAAAAAATCCACAGTGAATCAAAAAGATCTTAAGCAAAACAAAATTCTGTAAAGTTATTTTGAAAACAAAGCAAAACAAATAGAATAAAAGTAAATTTAAAAATCTTCAGTAGAATGTCTTTAAACAGGAAGGATCAAACAGTTATTGAAATATCATCCCTGACAATTTCTAAAGTAGTATAATACACATGAAATAAAGATGAGATCAAAGATCTTCTCTATGATCATTAGACTTGGATTTGCTGGATTAGATTATTTCACAGAAAGGAGGAAGGCAAGGGAAACAAGGGAAAAATAATACCTTATATACCAGAAAAGCCAATAAGTTATCAAGAAAATATCAATGACATAGTTATAGTTGTTGTAATATAGTGATAGAATTACAAAATAACAGTATTAGTTATAGGTATGTTGTCTGGTAGACATTTATTTGATTTGGCAGCATGCTTGCTCTTTGAAAACAATCAAATCGAAAGTCAATACACGTTCCACTTCCTTAGCAGAGATTGAGACGTGTGTGTGATACATGTGCATTTCTGTGGTTCACCTGTGATGGTTGTAAATGATCTTTACATTCAGAAATCAGACAAAATAGTATGAAATATTTTTAGCCCAGTGAAGTCAGTATGTTTTGCCGTTGACTTCAGTAAGGCTTTGGCTTCTCCCTCGTGTCTTACTATCCTCAGTAGATCTGCAGCCTGTGTCACAATTCTTGAGTAGTAGAAGGTAGTAGCAACACTGAAGTGCAAGAATATACTACTGCATCAGCAATAGGGTCTACAACAGGTTCCAATTCCTTAACTAAAACTACCCGCACTCTTTAAGAATCTGCTATAAAACGTATGTAGTTGAAGTAAAAGGTTTACATTTGCTTCAATAAGCTTTAAGATAGAATGACTTCAAACAGAAAAGGTGAGGAAGGAGAATGGGAATAATATATAAATATTTAATTCTTTCCTTTTAAAGCAAATTAATGTAGATTGAGACCACTTGGTGTAAATGTAAATGGGTCCACTCAAAACTGATGGACCAGCTGAATAAGCAAGTAGAGTTTAGGACATATCAATTTCTTGCAACTTGCTTATTGTAATGTTCTATTATTACATTTGTATAATTGCTTCCTCATATGCCATTATGAAAGCATCTCAGTGACGTGCACAATGAGCTTGTTTCCTTTTCTTTCCAAGATGCTAGCAGCATTAAACAAGAAACATAGCTAACACTAGCACAACACTTTTAAAATTTAAATAAAAAACATGTTACCCTAACATTTCTTTTGATGATCTCTCTGTCCATTAGCAGTCTTCCTTCTGACAGTTCAATTCCTGCGAGGGGAATGAGAACTTCTCCAATGACATCATCTCTGGAAAACCTGTCAAAGCTCAAGATCATAAAGTGAAGTGTTAAGTCTTGAATTTGGCTATAGGGGATCCCATAAAACGTGAAGGTCTCATCGAAAGCTGGATCTAATGTTTTTCTCAGCACTCTGGTTTTCACCTTGTGCTTTTTCTCAGGCAAGATTGTCATTTTGATGTAGGGATCAGAAGTCATTGACTGTTCATCCATTGCTGGCAGCCCACGTGCTTCTTTGATGTTCACTACAAATGCCTTTTTCTCAAAATTGTACTCTAAGGAGAAAAAGAGAGTTCCTAGCTTGTCTTGTTTATCTTCAGATGACAGAGAAGTGATGGATTTTAAACTATCAGGGGATACTGAATCTTTCTTCCTTTCTGCAAAGTGCTTAGGAGACAGATTTTCAAGATCTGGAGAGCTCTGGATTTTAGGGGTTGTTTTGGGGAAGTTGCCATTTAGATCTCTCTTCTCCAGGTCAAGATGGAGAGAATTCTTTGGCATCGCTGATTTGTTCTTTGCTTCACTTTTATCATCTGCTCCAAACTTCTTCTTACTGTTGAGATTCTCAGGGTAAATATCAACCCCCTTCAGAACATGGACAAACTTATATGGAGGGGTCTTATTGGATTTAGAAGATTTACGCTGGCAGCAGATCCAAGCAAAAAGGGAGACAGAGAAGACAAGGCCAAATGCACTAAAGATCCCAACCACTGTAGGAATTTCATCTGCAAATCAAATAAATAGCAACAAGCACATAAACAGCAATGCCTTGGACTCTGTGTGATATTTAATAAAGTAATAATTTAGTAAACCAAACTGATAGGAGATCATAATAGCAGCAGGATCGACAGACTGAAAGTGCTTTGCATTGTACATATTGCTCGCCACCTGCAGGCAAGAATGTGTAGTCCCATACTGAGGCACGCTCGTTATGTTAGTATTTTTCCATACACATAGTGTTTGGGAGGAAAATACTATTCCCATCCTAATAGTAATAACCACTAGCAATTGCTCGACTATCTCACCCTTCTGTGTGTAGTTTCTGAGATATATGTCTATGAGTAATACCAGCTCTCGGTAGGT
Organism: Phalacrocorax carbo; assembly: GCF_963921805.1. Classification (NCBI taxonomy): domain Eukaryota; kingdom Metazoa; phylum Chordata; class Aves; order Suliformes; family Phalacrocoracidae; genus Phalacrocorax; species Phalacrocorax carbo. The sequence goes on along the minus strand of NC_087548.1, from coordinate 7,198,732 downwards.
TTCAGCTTTGATTTACAGAGCTTTGTTAGTTAGAGAACACAGAGTCTGAAACATGCATTACTTATAGATACACTGTCTGCTCTTCACACTGTTTCCTAGAATACTTTGTACACTCAACTAACTCATTTTTTATGTTCTGATCCCATAATTGCCTGTAGGTATCTCTTGAAAGAACTGAGTTTAATTGGAGGTTATAACACCCAGCTGTTTCAATGGGATTTTCAATACTTTGCAGGAGGAAGTCTATAATGAAAATTTAGAATAATTATATACCAAGTGTCTTTTCCAGATGGATGTGACATTGAGCAGTCACAAAGCCGTGTGTTCAAAGCTGAAAAAACTGTTAAGTGTATCACTGATAACCACTAAGCTTTACATTTAGGACAATATGAATCAAAGCTATGGGGAGTTTACAGGAAGGTTCACTACTTTTTAGGAGTATATAAGAAAAACATTAAACCATAATTCTCTTCTACCTTAATATGAATCCTGTACTTAAACTGACTAAAGAGAAAACTGAGCAAGTGTTACAACCTCAATTGTCATGTGGATACATTGGTTACATACAGAGTATCATTAGCCCTTCAGAGCATGCATCGAAGGGGTAAATGAGCACAACTAATTGGAAATCCAATTATGCCCATAAGTAACATTACTAAGGGAGTTTAAACCTTCCACAATGTAACAATCAGCTTAATCTTTATTCCCTGCAACAGTGGAAGACCAGTAGAATATTAATGGAATGACATTGTTTATGCATAAAGGCAATTGTGTAACAATCCTGGTTCTCTCGGAAATGATTAGCAGATCATTCTGGATGAGAAAAGGAAAACTACCCCCTCTATATATTAGTAAATCAGCTTCATCCAGGTAAAAGCTGGGCAGATAGATGTGCTGCCACTATACCTTTTTCTTTTTAGTGGGATGTTTCAAAAAAATCCACAACAATACTATCAAAGTAGGACATAATGTTCCAGCACAGAAAGGATCAGGCCTGGCTATTAATTTCTTCTGACGATATTCATGTTACTTTCCCTTTGCCCACAAGCTGTATCAGTCTACATACTTAACTGTAAGAACTTCATGAAATGGCTGAAAATTATATACATGACCAAAAAGTGTTTTTCTAAGTTAGGCACGTGGCTCTGAGTTTCAAAAATTCCCCAGGCTGCATAAATTTAAATAAATATGGTATACAGGTAGAAAGCAAGACATATCTGAAAACTAATCAGAATACTTTAACAGCTTTTTAGAATGATTTGCACATTTAGCATACTTTTTCATGAGATGATACACTTTTTATAGGAATCGATATTGGGCTATATTTTAATTCTACAACTACTGAAAGCAGTGGTAGAGTCAATCTGGTGTTTAAAATATTAATTATCTTTCTTAAATAAGTAATTACATAAGCATGATGTCACAAATGTAGTTAGAAACATCGAGTGGGTGGGGTAGGAAAGAAGATGAAATGGTAACTAAAATGGGTTTATATTTACAACTAATTATGTTTCAGCCTGAATTTCTTGCTGTTGTCATAATGTAAATCAATTAGTTAACATTCAAGGCAGTGTATTAGTAGGAAACATCACCAACTGATTCTGAGAGAAGTTATTATTTCAGACACATGATAAAAAACTGGACTCACTTAAGTCTGTGGAATGATCCTTGAATTATACCACTGCTAAAGCAAATGTAACCTAGGCTAGAGTCAATATTTGCAAAGCAGAGGTCAGAAACATTTCTACTTACTGTTTTTCTGAGTAAAGCTATTTATGTATCTGTTTTATAAGTGCACATATATGACTGTTTCTGAAACTTTTAGTGTCACAGTTCAGCACTCAACATCCAGTCTATAGAAACGTCAAGACTGAAAAGTTCATTGTTACCATTGCTATTCTCAATGAATGCAAACTGATCAAGAAGCAGCTATTTAGCAAAAAACACTGGGATCCTGTATTTTCACCTTCCTAGCAATGTCCTTTACATGGATAGCTTTCATTTTAAGTAACGGTTGACAAGTCTTTCTCTACAACGAGAAAAAAATGAATGACAATTATTCCAAGAATGGCTTGAACAAAGATTTTGTCTGTGGCACAGGATGCATTTACATCATTTAACTCTGAAGCCACGCTACTTTAACCAAGACAGAGAAAACAATCCCAAACCTCTCGTATCTGAAAACGCACCTACCTCTTCATCTCTCCCGGTGCTTTACCGGGGGGAACTGGTTGGGGAGGGGTGGCGGGGTGTGAAGAGAGAAAAGGAAAAGAAAGCTAATTCACAGCAACTTCTGAGATCGGGGAGAACTGGGGGAAACCAGGTTCCTCCCAGCTGGCTGCGTGCTGGGGGGCGCGGGGTGGCTCAGCAAGGGGTGCCTGCCTGCGCCTCTCCCGGGGAGGGGAGCAGCCCCCAGCGCCGCGGGCGGGGGGTCGGGGCCGGGACGCGCTTACCGAACTGCTGCCGGCCGGCCGCGATCGGAGCCATGTTGGCGGCGTGCGCTGGCCGCGGTGCTGGAGCCGCCGGCCGGGCTGCGGGAGCGGCCGTCCGGGGTGCGGGAGCCGCGGTCCGGGGTGCGGGAGCCGCGGTCCGGGATGCGGGAGCGGCCGTCCGGGCTGCGGGAGCCGCGGTCCGGGATGCGGGAGCCGCGGTCCGGGATGCGGGAGCCGCGGTCTGGGCTGCGGGAGCCGCTGTCCGAGGTGCGGGAGCGGCCGGCCGGGATGCGGGAGCCGCTGGCCGGGGTGCAGGTGCCGCCGCCCCGCGGATCGAGCCGCCTGCCCGGGACGCCGAAGGCTCTGCCCTGATGTCTCCCGGCTCTCCGCCCTCAAGGCTCCTGGGCAACCGTCTTTTCCAGCGTGTTTTTTTTTTTTTTTAAAAAAAGGAAAACAACAACAACAAAAAAACAAAACCCGGAGACGCGAGCGGTGGGGAATGTGGAGGAGGAGGCTGCGAGGGGGCTGGAGGAGAAGGGGGAGGGGAAGATTCGGTCCTCCCCTTTGCACACCGATTTGCAACCCCCTTCCTGTTTTGGCTCTTCTGAGTAGCTCCGCTCCCAGACTGAAGACGTGGTTGAAACCCAAATTGACGCAATCCTGACGCTACAGGGCTGAAATCAGCACCTTTCCCACCTCCCATCCCCCCTCCCCAACCACCACACCCTCCCTCCCGCTCCCCCCACCCCACCCACCGGGGGATTGAACACGCACTCATCGATTATTTTAACTGCCCTGCAGCAGGATATGATCTCCCACCCTCCATCGGACAGACAGTGAAATGCTAATGACTCTGATTCAGTGCACCTTGTGTAATACACGGGTGTGCCTATTCTGCTGGGGTAAGATTTATTTATTTGCTTATTAATCTATCAGCTGGACAGGCTACAACAACGTGAAGGAGACGTCAACTCAGAAAGCCCAGCTCCAACTGCAAGGCACGCATTTCTCCTGTGACTGACGTGATACACTTACAGGGCTTGAATCATGAATACTCCTGATATGCCTTCTCCCTCTCCCTCCTCTCTGACTCTTCCCACCATCCACCCTCACAAAAACACTCAGCCCCCACTTTGGGCATCCTCTTGACCTTCCTGTAGGTCTAGGAAAGAGCTGGATCTACCTAGATGCTTCTGGATTTTACTAGGTTTAGATGTCTGTCTCCCCAACTGGACTGAGAACATGGGAAGAAGGCAGGGGGATGCTGGCACATGGGGAGGAATAAGGGGAATCAGAACAAGAAAGCAGGGCTGCCTGCAACTAGAACTGATACAGCATATAATAACCCAAGCTAAATTTGGTGCAACAGAGCTGCAAAAGCCAGCACCTGGCATCTGACTCCTGGATTCAGAAGGAATCATAGCAGCCAAGTTTGGAGCCCAACTGCTAATTCTCCCTATAAATGGGAAACAGGTGTTGTTCTTCTAAATAACAAAATCCAGATGCAGGCATAGTCTGGCATGACCCTGCTCCACAATGGGCGACTTGGAAACTAGTGTGTCTTGGCCCACATTAAAGCATGTTCTTGCTTCACAGTGAAGCTGGAAATCTCCTTGGATTTCAGAAAAATTAAAATAGGAAGGCCATGGAATCAGGGCAAGCTAGTGTCACAACACAGCTGAATGAAATGCCTGGCTTACCCTGAGAGTTGAAAACCTATTAGTTAATATGGTTTATGCTTATCTGCTTCCGTTACACCTTCAGCAACTTGGCCTTGGCATGCACCTGCACAGCTTTTCCAAGAACAGCCATATCCACTACCCTAATCTTCATTACATCCTATCCCATATAATAAAATACAGAGAATAGCTTGCCACCACTGTTCCTCTTACAAACACCTGGACTACAATGAACTCAGGTATTAGAAGACTGCAGAAACTATTGTTTAGCTCTTGTTTGTGTTTTGGCAGCACAATCTGAATGGGATGTTTGGGTTCACATGCTGGCACCAATCCAAGCAAATCTGGCTCAACTTCTCTCTTCTTTCTGGCAGTCTTCCTTTCCCCCAGGCCTGCTATTCAGTTCCCTTTCTCTGTCCAAAACCCAGCCTTTCTCAAAATATGCATCCATTGAAAGTAATCACATTCAATTTTAGACCACATTCCAGGTACACAAGCCTCCATACATGACAGAAATAAGCAAGATCCTTAAATAAATTTAGAGTCAAACATGTTTAACTGGGATCTTAAATTATTGTGAGCTGTTACTGTGTCTGGACTTTAAAAACAATGGACCAAGAATCAATATATGGTATAACTTGGTAGTGTGTTTATCCTATTTGGGCTGGGATATGAAAACCACAAATATTATGTTGACACTTGAATTATTGTAAATAATTTTTGATCCTTTATATTTTTATTTTTGAATTAAATCCAAGACATCCTTTGTTGATATATAAAAAATTTATGGAGCACACGGAAATATAAAAATGATGGATTCAGGTACTTTTCCCTTTAGTTTCTCAGACATCCCAAGGATCTATAAAAAGCTTTTACACAATTTATATGTCTTTATACAGTGCACAGAGATAATTTTCTTCAGCATCAGGATTTTCTTTTTTCTTTTCTATGACAGTGCTGCTGAAATTGGGAAGATACATGTCTTCTTTTTTTTTTTTTTTTTTTGCTAGATTTTAGACACTAGTTACGACCTGTATGGTGCTGGGTGCTGCACAAACACACTTCTGTGCATGTGCAGCTGTTTAAAGCAGTATAGAAAAGGTTTCATGATACCAGCGCTCTGTCTTTAGAAACTTGGAGCTGTCAGGACTGTGTATATACATAAGCATGTGTAAACATACATATGGATATGGAAATGAATGCTTTTATCTCTTTATTGCATTGGTCAGTAAAATAGCAGATAATCATTGTTTTACATCTCCCATGAAACTTCTATATTTAATTACATGACTCCACTTAATGGATTAGAGTGCACATCACTGAAAATACTCTAGAAGGAGGTGGAGCATTGAGTTGCTGACACATCTTGAGACAGACGCACTTTTTGCTCCCTGTGTTGTGCAAGCACCATCTAGTGTACGTCTTAGACCCACCAGCACCGGATGACTAGCATACACCCATGTAGGTAGTACAGACACAAAGATACATAACCAACTCACTGCTGATTCATTATACTTCTCACAAGTGGCTAGAGGGAAAAAATCGTCATGTGAATCCTGTGTGTTTCTTAACCAGTTAAGTGACTATCCTTCAGTGCAGTCCCATGCAATAGTAATGACTCAAATTTTGTGACTATATGTCCTTTACATTTCCCTCTGCTCTCAGAAAACCTCCTAGATACTTTAGCAGAAATTCACACAGTTTGCAACAGACTCTTCAGTAAAAACTTGGTCTAAGAACTCACTGCCCAGGTAATGTTCCCTTAATTTTCCCAGCAAGCAATATAGAATGATCTCAAATACTTCCAGCTCAGAGACAGAACATTAAAAGGAGCTGGTTCAGATTTTGCTGGCACTAAGCTGAAAGGGACTGATCATCTGCAAAATATCTCTGTATATGATCTGGCTGACTATCACAGCAAGGCCTTCTGTGGTCTGAAAACCAGATTACGGGTGCACATGCATGCGCAGGGCATCCTCCTGCCACTTCCAGAAGAGGGAGGGTGGTTGCTAAGCGACAGAGTCCATGCACTTCCCAAAGCAGATAGTCCTCAAATAAGCATATTGGGCTGGAAAGGGTGGTCCCCCACCTACAAATGAACTGTCACACTTCTTCAGATCCCGAAGTCTCTGTACGAAGAAAACTTAATCCTCTCCCTTTAAAAAAGGAAAAAGGAAAGTTGTTCTAAACAAGATCCCTCCTACCCCAAATGCCAGTCAACAATTAAAAAAAAAAAACCTCAGTGATTTATGTGTATCAGGTGAAGCTGGTAAAACAGCCCTTTTCCATCTCTGTGGAATGTTTCCCTGGAGCTTAAAGATAGTTTCAAATTTTCAAAAATAACATCTCATTTTAACTTCTGCAGTTATCAGGTGCCAAACTACAGATATTAATTAATATTATTCAGCACCTATGAAAATCAAGCCCTCCAGCCATGCTTACAAAATAAAACCTCAGCACAAAAACAGGTATAGGTCCCTGATATTGGGAAGTGCAGAGCATTAAATGCTTCTGAAAGTCAAAAAACTTCAAAGGGATCTACAAAGGATTTAGGTAGTTACATTCTGTTTAGTTTCCACTTCTGATAGCTCTGCAGTTAGACAGTGGAAAGGGGCTAGCATCCTTCCCTGTCTCATGTCTCAGCCTTTGACACTTCTCAGCTGCCTTCAGGCATGTCTTTGGCTGCCACACACACCCACAAGCCTGGACTGAAGACTCAGCCTGCTACCTATTTGGCCTTACAGACTTATTGTTCCTCCCTGGGTTGAGACTGAATTCAGCTGCATGCATTTTAACACCCAGTGCTACATGAAATACTTTAGCATGCCCTCCCGTTTGTGCTGCAGAGTGGTGTGCGTCTTCTGGACTATCTTTACCAGACCCATGTGGATACATTAGACACCACAGAGTTCCTGAAAAGGCACAAGACATATAGATTTTAGATAACTGAATCATCCTCTAGTTCATGCACCACATCTAGGCATCTAATTTCAGGCCAACAAATCTAAAGATTAATTACTCTTGCTCTGAGGCTTGGCTGAATTGCCTATGGACATGTGTCTAGTGTCACTGAAAAGCCCTACACTTTCATGCAGAACTAGTGGATTCAGGACAAGATGAACAGGAGACCTGTACAAACCTAGAGCAGCAGCTGAAGGTGAGGTGGAGGTGCCTGCTAGAGTGGTTGGTCTAGGCAAGCTGCCTCAAATGTGATTGTACAACCTCATGTAAACAAGTGAATAAATTCCCTAGCTCACCTACAGGTGTGTAGTAGTCTAAATTAATGTTTTAAATATTAAATTGAGTCATGCCCAATGGATCAACTTTAAGCTGAGGAGAACCTTTCTCTTGACTCCACTGGCTGTATTGACCAGACACTTGCATTCTACAGGGGAAATTTAGGACACCTATTGCATATATGGAGACTGTTTGGTATGCTAGTTTTAGAGCTGACCTGTTCCTAAGGCTAGGTGAGGTGTCTAAAGTTACTGTTGTATTTACTTATTAAAAAAAAAAACCAGTATTTTTCTCCTCTATAGTGACACCGTGTAGATCAGTGTCTAGATGTGGTTGTAAGATGGGGTGAAGGATATAATTTCAGTAGTTTAGTGGTGATGCTTTTTTTAAGAAAGCATCACTGTTTGTTTGACTGATGACAAGGTTCTTCCAAAAATGAGAAATATTGCTGTCCCCTCAGAATCTGGGGTGGCTTACACAACATTTTTCTGAGTACAGAGACATGTATTTTGTTTTCCTTTTTTTCATTGTAAGACCTTCCTGCAATTTCACATGGTGGATGAAGAGAGGGAAAATGAAAAGCCTTCACTGGTGCAATTAAATTTTTGCAACAAAGGCTCCAGGGTGATTTCAGTCTATGTACTGGCGTGCAAGGTCCTTCCAAAGTGTCTGCCAACCAGCGCTCTGGCGGTTACAGGTACATTTGTGTAATAAGGTATCAAGAACCTACTTTGGTTTTGGAGGCAGCAGCTACTAATAATTCCTATGATATTTCTTACCTTTTTCTTCATTTTTAAAATAATTTTTTTCCAGGCAATATACCTCTTCAGGTCACAGTTTTATCTCAGTAACAGCTGGATTCTCCTGACTTTAATGTGCTAAGGTTCATGAACGGTAGTGTGTGTGAGCTGGTAAAATTGCTATGTCTGTATATGTTTTACAGGCTTTTCAATCCAGGTGAGTCAGAACAACTCTTACAATTTCAGCCATCACTACAGATAGTGCAGGAGGCAGAATACTCTTTTGTCTTGTTAGCATCTGCCTATTGAGGAAAAAGCAATTTTATTTCCTCATCAAGTATCGTTTTGATACCAACAATTATGAAAATAGGAAATAAAATCAGAATATTATTTATGTCAGGAATCTCTTTTGCCATTTACTTAGCATTAGCAGTTAAAGTATAACTCAAATGAAGATAAAAGGTACCATTGGGGAATTAGGCTGAGATTTTAGAGCAGTATTATGGTATCAGAAGGCTCAAATTAATTTAAGTTTCTTACCTAATTCATTCAGACTTCTTTAGAAATCTCAGCTTTAATTATCAGACTGGCCTTTTATGTATTTTATTTAATATATATAAGGACTGAGGACTGTGTCAAAAGAGGGATTTAGGTGTGCTTAAGCCAGTTAACTCCAGTTTTATGAGTTTCAATCTAAAATTCATACCTTTAAATGCTGAAGCATGGGAACATCTTAAGAAACCTTAGAAAAATAAGATGAACTTCCTCTAAAATGTTTACTTTTTTGGCAATACTCAAAAAATCTTGCCCTGGTGTGTGAAGATGTCAAATACCTAATTTTCTTCACCCTTCTCACCTGTTTTGTATCCATTCTCCAGGCATGCCCATTGGAGCAAGCACCAGATAAAAGCATCTAGAAAGTCTGATTTCCTTCTAGGACAACAGAGATTAGAGCATTCCACCAGAAAGTTCATAACCAGATTCTAGTCTTCCCTGCACTCTTATTTCTTGCAGGAATACCTTAGGCATCATTCTTTAAAGAAAGAAATGGATTTATTGACATTTTTCCAATGTAATGATGTACTGAATCAGAAAACAAATATGCAACCTGAGTGCAGCAGTGCTTAGAATAATCCACTAAGGACAGAAGTCTACTTTCTGCAGTGTTTCAGTATAGTATCTATGGCAGCTGAATATTGCATGTACAAGTGCTTCACTCCAGCAGGAGGTTCAATATTTGTGGAGAAATTCTCTGAAGCTCAGACTAAAGACTCTGTACTATAGAGGGGTTTTATATAGAGGGGTTTACCACGGCAGCTAATCCGTTATATACCACATATTTTCTTAAGGCTGCTCCTTGGACTTCAGGGATTACATGGTACAATTAAGCAAAGGTATTACTGTTAACATTTGTAGAGTTTAATTGTAGAAATGCTGCAACATTTACTGTTATGCTTGTACATGCACTGAGACTCACATGAGATTTAGGAGACTGGAATCACAGTAAATAAGAGAGGAAGGGAAGGAGAGATATTCTGAAGAAGAATTTTTAAGTAAAAAAATACACTGTAAAAATCCAGATATAGAGGTGACTACTTGATCACAAATATTCTGCAATTTGTGGGTGTCTTCATCACAAGTGAAATCTCTGACTGAAGTTCTTAAGGCTAACATGCCTTAATTTAAACTTGCAAATTAATATTACAAATGTGCAGAGCTTAGTTTTTAAAGATCAAGTACTCTCAAAATTCATTGAAAATCTGATATCATACTGTTACATATTGCGCTCTATTCTGAGAGATATTTCCCCAACACAGCATGTGCTCTTTGGGGAAGAAAAACACCAAGTAAGAACTTGAAATACGGCGTCAGTAAAATCTAAATTTTTTAAGGTGGAGTGGGACTTCTGGAGCCACCAGAGAAGTAAATGGAAACTGTAGATGAGAAACTAGTGGTCCATCCAGATAAAATCAGTTATGAGAAGTGCTTTTATTTAACTAAATATAGCTTTATTAATACTGAGTCAAATTATTTCTAGACCAGTACTATGAAGAGTAAAGTAGATGTCTTTAAGAGATCAGTCTGGAACCCTTTTTTTATTCCATATGAATTTACCCAATGGTGAAGAGTTCCATTCTCCAGTGTTGTCAGAAAATGGGTAGTTTTTCTCCCTTATTTCTATGACTATTTCTTCCCTCTGTAATGTGTTAATGAACCTCCTGTACATTGATGCATCCAAATGATTCACATACTAACCAGCAATATGTGGAAATGAAGATTTACTCTTCATTACATCTCTACAATTTTCTGAAATATGGTTTGTATATAATCCGAAGCCTGAATCTGGACAAATTTTATTGCAACCTAATTCAAAAGCAGAGCACAAGGAGGGAGAGAGAATGAAAGGAGGGAGGAAAAGAGAATGCTCTGCTCTGTAGGACAGCAGGACGAAAAAATTAATAACGCCACGATGCAAGCAGTGGCTGACAAGCCCAAAGGGGAAACTACAACTACGATTCTGCTTCACTGAATTTCTGCTTAATATGGTATGCATCAGTTCTCAGGAGGTGGTTTTGTTAGAGATTCTTCAGCACATGAAGAATGCTTGATACAGCTTTCCCTTCATGCAGATAAATTTAAAGGAGCAAACTGCTTTAATATTTTAAAAAGAGAAACATTTTCAATATTCCTCTAAAATAGACATCTTTGGACTTTCAGGGGCAAAGGAGGTGCATAGAGCGACTTAGCAAAGGGGTTACATGTTAAGATGCTCTGTGTTATGATACTCAACATTTCATTGGGTTCATCACAGATGTGATGGTAAAACAAAATCTGCAAATACCAAAAATGTGCAAGATTTCAGATTGTCACATATATAGGTGCTAATCGTATCTTTATGAAACCAGAATTCAGATCTGAGTATAAATACCTGGATCATTTGTTTTTAAGCTGTAGTGGATGTCCATACCCTAGAAAAGTAAGCATGTTTTGCCTAACAACAGTGCCTAGCATTATCTGATCGATGTTGTAAGGCGTCCCACAAACCTACTCTGGAAAAAAGTGTAGTCTTTCAGTAGAATGACTTATTTGAGAAAGCACAACAGACATTTTGATTACAGGCACACAATATGATGACACATAACACAATCATCAAAAGCTGTAGTAAGTACATTACACGTGTAGTGAGGATTATGCATCAGTACAGATATATCTTGGCCTTCCAGCCTCTTCTTATTTGCTTACCTCTTTTATGGATAGCTTCACTTTCAAATTAATGTTAAGTATGTTCTCTGTCTAATTGGCCATATGTGCATGACTTTAGCTTGGCATTGGATTTCCTTAAGGAAATGCAATAGAAACTGGATCGTCTCTATCTTTCTGGAAAACAAGGTGGCAGAAAACATGTATTTCTTGCTGATAATAATTGCTGCCTTTCCCTTAGCTATCTTCTCTCCTCTTTCCGCTGGCAGTCAAGAAAAGTTAAATAAATGAAAAATATGGATGAATATAATAAGATTCTCAAGACCTAAAATTGTCTAATGTACATTTTGCTTTCAAACATGGATGGGACAACGCATGTGCTGTATGAGCCTCTACAGGAAACATGTAAAAAGAAGTATTCCTAGAATAATTTCAGTGTAAGCATGTGCCTGGGGACTATTACACCTAGTCAGCTGATGAATAGTAACAGGACAGAATGAACTCCATATAGCTCATGGGAGTGAAAGTATGAGAGCAGCACAAGGAAGACAGAGGACTGGGGCTTTAGGCTGTGGTAAGAACCAGGAGGATATAGTTTTAGACCAGCAGATAGCCATGACCTCCCGCTGCTACTGTTGTGACTGACCTTGACACTACTGTCACCAGCTCCAGTCCCACCACCAAACTATGCCGGATAGCTCTTGTTCTGGGGAACGCTTTTTTCAAGGACTGAACACGTTTTGCCTTGAGACATCACTGGAAATGGAAAAGAAAAAAAAAAAAAAAAAGATCAGAATCCCCAAATTGTTAATATCTTAGTAAAGACCCCAGTTTCACTCAGGTAACGAGAGGTAAAAAGTAAGTGTAGTTTTTCAGAACTGATTCTAAACCCCAGCTTCTAAATTTCACCTAAATGTCACTTCAGGAACCCAAATGTTTTCTTAAATGCCTGCCAGAAAAAAATGAGGCCATGAGTCTGCCCTCATTCAGTGTTCTGCTACAGTCCCACAGGACCCATGTTTTCAGAGTTGTTGGAATTATATAGTAGTTTATGTGTTTTTAAAGCACAGCCCCCAAGTTACTGCAGCTCTAGTTGCCATAGCTCAGCTCCACTGCATTTTATATTTGAAGTCATACTTAGATGACTGAAGTGATGTGCCCAACATCATGTAAGAAAGCTGTGGCAGATTCAGTGAGGAAATTCTCCAGGGCAGCAATCAAATTTCTTAATACTGAAAGCGTTCCACATTTTAGTCTGATTTCCTAAGGGGACAAACCTGATGTGATGGCATCACTTCTGTCTCTGTGACTGAGTCTCTCTGTCAGCCTTCTTTCTCACAATAACTTTTGATCCCTTTGGCTAATATCATCCAAACTGGACAGAGGAGTAGAAATCTTAAAGATATTAAAGTACTCACAACTGAGCTGTACAAAAATACAGCCTAAGGGTTACATGTAGCTGCTAAAAAGTGACACGTTCTGCCTGGCCAATTCGGCTGCTGAGAGGCAGATGACCAGTCACCACTTCACAGCACTACCTGTGGTGCCTCTCACATAACAGGCGGGCCAAAAAGGTATAGGAAGATGGGAAATTTTAGGGAAGGTTGTAGGGAGGAAGTAGATGGTCTCTGGTGGGTAGGCAGCAAGGGGCCAGAAGGAGGAAGGTCTTGCGGGGGAGATGACTCTCTGGCTTTGCCTTGGTAAGGTCTTTAGTAGCAGGTCTGACCTTTTAACTCATAAGAACACATTTCTAGAATGAGCGGCCAGACAGAAAAAAGCTGGATGCTAAACTCATCTCTCTTCAGCAATTAAAAGATTCACCTGTCTACTACTACTATGTATGTCCTAAACATGGGACAAGGAAGGAAAGAGATTTTGTGCTTCATTACACATCAGGGAATTCACACCTCAAACAGTATTTGTCTCGCAAATAGATTTTTGTCAGCTAAGAGTATGTTCAATATGCTTGAAATCTGGTGATTGAAGCCTATACAGCATCTCTTCCGTCTGTGATTTCCTGAGGTCTACAAAGGGCTGAACTCATTTTCCAACCTTCAATTACTTCTGTTTAAGAGGTTATTAATCACCAATCCACTGCAAACAGGACTTCATTAAATTCTCAGATTATATTTTTTCTTTTTTTCAGTCTCCAATTCTTTTTACTATTCACCTTTCAACTTTTTCAATAAATATGATGGATTCCTACAAATAGCGGTGTGCATTATTCCATGAGCCTGATCCTAGGATACATCAGTTTTCTCAAACAGATAGAGAACCCATAGTACATAATCCCATCACTCAGTAATTCCCAGGGAGGGACTGAATTAAGGTGACTCAGGCAGTTTGCTAAGGCCACATCCCTGCCAAATGTACTGTCTGTATTAGAACACACAGCTGTGAAAAGAAGATGCTTGTACTTTTATGGTTTTAACTATGAGGTATCTGCAAACAAAACAGCATATCTGTTTCTCTAGCTTGCCTAATAGTTGAATTGTTTTGGCCAGAAAGTTTCAACAATATTTTGGTATCATCTGGCTACATGCACAGTCCACGAACAAAGCACTATATGTACACAATGTTTTTCAGTCCACAGAGTTATGGGCTTGTAAACTTGTGAGCAGCTGTAAATAAGGTCTTAAAATGAGTAATGTCAGTTGACTTTTAGAGCAGGTAACTAAGATGCTCTGATGAATAATATCAGCTTGTCAGAAAATCTGGCAGGGTTTTTTGCCAATTTTTTTTTGTATGGCAGAACTATTGCAACATAAGAGAATACCGCATTGGGTTTGTCATTAGGAAACATTTCAGCATTTAATAAATCTTAATTTTAAAAGAATATATAGTGCTTTAAGTTGGCAACTTTAAAGCCATTCAGAGAGGTTCTTGTGACTGTTTTTAGCCATCTTTAACCATATTTTGCTTGTTCCTCTTCTTAAAGTGGATGGCAAAGGTGTCTAACTACAATACAAAAATGCACAACAGATAATTTAAGATTTCTAGTTTTATTAACTATGTCATGACAGATGCTACACCTTGGGCACGTTATTATTATTCCAAATATTTCATGAACATTAAAATTTATGGAACTCTACTAACAACTGACAAACTAGAAATAACATGTGACAATGAGTCAGCTTGCTTAAACATAAATGCCATTTGCAACATCCTAGAAATCTGAGACATTCAGTTGGGCTTGTCAGTATGACACAAGACCTACGAGAGACCTATACCCTTTTGGAGTGCAGCTGGAGGCAGGTACATAAAACCCTAGTGCATCTAAAATGACAAATGATGTTAGACAATTATGTTTAAGTACCCATATCATGTTAAGCAATAAAGTTAAATTATCTCATATCCTGAGCAACAACAGCTTCTTTCAGAACTGTAGAAACAACTGCTGATTTGTATTTGTCATCCTAGGTTAGGAACTAATTTTTCAGAAGATGGGATTTTCCGTTTGATTACAAAACCTATGGAAAAGAGCCTAAATGATTGGGCGTGCAAGTTAAAGAAAAGAACTTTAAATAATATCATCTTTATAACAATTTTTTTGCCAGTGCCTCAGAATGAAATTCACCTACTGATCTCCATCCCACAGTACACAATGGTGAAACCTCTATAAAATCAGGAACTTTTTTACAAAAAGAATGGGGCCTTTCAAAGTCTAACTGAACTTACTGTCTTTCAGTAGCCTTTGTCCAACAGGTTCTCTGTTTCCCTGATTTGTACCTTCCCAGAGTTCTTCAGCGGCAACTTATCAAAGGAAACATAGGGAGTTAATACAACTTTGAATAAGACTCAGTTTTAGCTGCAGACTGCAAATGAGAATTTGCGTTGGATAGCAACTTGTACCTCCAGTCCACCCTAGCCAAACAGTACCTGAGTGGTTTGAACCTCTGTCATATCGAGCAGAAGTCACAGGAAACAACTCATAGGATTCTGGAAACAGAGGACAACGGTCCCAACCATCTGGGATGAGGAAATGAAGAATGTCTGCACAGTGCATCAGACTGCAGAGAATCTGTACTTTGCAAACCTGATATTAGGGGTCATGCTGCACTGACCTCTCTGGCTATAGTGGAAAGAGTGAGTCACCAGAAACGGCTCACCATCATACCTCTGTTTGAAAGTCTGCAAAACCTCTGTGCACGACTGTAGTATGACTAATAGCAATCATCATAAGAAAAGTATGTCATCAAATTGTACAGCCTGCCAAAGGGTAAACACGGGCGGTTTCAGAGAGTATTAATTTTTTTTCTCCAGACATACTGCAGACTCTATTCTATTAAAAGAGAGTGAAAATCACCTTGGGGAGATAGTTTTGGAAAAGATCATGCCTGTCACAGACTGATTAACAAGTGCAAGTTCCACTTGCATTCAAACTTGACTTTTCAAGTGGCTGTCACACAAACTTGGGTGTACCACATTGTCAGTGCTTGTTGTTTTCCAAACGGATGGAAATTATTTTCTGTTTTCTGCAAGTCAACTGGGAGATGCCATCTCTTTGCACAACGTGCAACGTAATGTAACATATATAAATAAATATAAGCTGTTTTCTGTTAGTCATCTGAAATTAAAATGTTCCTTCTGTTTACCAGGAATCTTCTTATTTGTTCTGGGTATCCGTTGATATTTATGGAACCAATATGTAATTTAGTATCAGTATATTTAATCTTAATCAGCCTGAGTGCAGTGTTTAGCTGAACATATAAAATGTACTATAATGACTTTAAAATGTTTAATTTAAGAATCTCTGCCTCTGTGCATATGAATCAGAGACCTGTGTTTAATTATTGATAGCAATTAGAGCACAGAAGCAGACAAACAGCATCTGGTGGCAGGAATAATTTCATAGCCTAGCCCTTATTCAGAGTCTCCTCTGGAACCAAAGCAATGCTTCACTGATTGAATCCTTGCAATGAATGAATTCAAATTTTGGTTTCTAAACAACCCTTTGGAAGCTGTCAGTCATTTTATAAGTCCTGCTAGGTTTATCCATCTATGTGTGGAACAGATGCTGCACAGGGGTATAGCTGGTCAGCTGTTTTCTTAATGTAATCACAATCGGAAAATTATTCCTAAGTACTTCTTTGTTTTCATGTATGCTCTGTCCTGTGAATGCTAACAATTGAATTAGATACTGGTATTCAAGTCTCAAAGACAGAAGGTTAAGGTAGGAAGTTGTACTGGTAAATACCGAATACTAACTTTTAAGTGAAACTTGCCATGTAATACAAAATAAGAATTGTAAATATTTTTAAGAGACAAAGATTTGATCCTGCACTTACTGAAACCAAAGAGAACCTCTCAAATGAAGCACTTGCATCATAGTTAAATTTCCTCTGATTCACAGGATTTCATTACCTCTCACCAGTGAATATCCTGGAAAAAAACCTACATTTTTTGAAAATGTCAGGGAAGTAGAAAGCTTCAAATCCTTATATGTAATATAATATAATTCATCTATATTGGCTAGACACTAACTTATTAAAGAAGTGGCTGTCATTTTTTTGTGAGGGTTTGTCAATCCTCAAAATATTTTTAGGGGGGCACAGACCCCTTGACAGTACATAGCTTCTTGACAAAAAGTTGGCTGTTCTTGCTATCTTTTGAGCAGCTTTTAGAAGGAGACCTCGAGGATTCATGAACCATAGGTCAAAATAACATTAGAACCAAGATAAATGATGTGTTTTTCTACAAACGTTAAATACTTCATAAAAATCTGGTCTGTCTTTCAAGGTCATTCTAGTTTCCAACCATTATGAGTCTGCCTTATATGGAAACACTCATCATATAAGAATTTTCAACAACAAGAATTATCCTGAGAGTTTAGGCAAGGGTTTGAAGTGGGTGTAAAAACTAGGCAAAACCCAGGGTTAAGGCTTAGACATGGGTATTTCTTCTCTCCCATATATATTTAGACATGCTGCCACCTATGGTGGTTTCACTAATCATTCTCCTTAATCTCCCTTAACACTGGCTCAGAGGTCAGGCTTTGAGAAGGTGATATTCTGTATTACTTTGCTTTCTAGGCAAGCAGGTAGAAAGGGAAAGCAGAAACTTATGATTAATTTGTGTAGGAGTGCAGAGAAAGCAAGGAGCAGCATAGGATTACTTCCACCAGTAAACAAGATGGAAACAGGTAAGTAATCATGACTCACAGACTGGCACTGACTTGCAGGGCTAAGGAAAAATATTAGTCTGACTTGAAATATGTATTGTTCTTGATGAAACCAAAGTTCTTGGTTTTTATTATTGTTCTCCTTTTCCAAAGGAAGTACAAATAAAACTATTCTCAGTGTGAGGGTTCTGTTTTCCTCTTCTATGGGGAAATGAAAAGAGAAGCTCAAGTGACCCTTGCAACAACACTCAGAGAAAAATCACATAACCTCAAGCACCTGTCTATGTGGTGGTATCCACATCAGCAGTGGGGTTCTTCTTCCTGTAGGAGGGAGGCAATTCTCGGTCTCACTGTGCATTGAGTGGCCACTGCAAAGATGAGGTCTCCTGAGCCTCCATATAGGGTATAAACCAGAACAAGTCTCATATTTTAAAGACTCACAGGAGGAGGCAAGAAAGCAAAAGACCATGATTCAGTCAAGATGCAGCTCTGCTGATTTTGGTGGTAAAGTAGTGCTGTGACAGATCGTAGTCATTTAACCCAGCAGGCAGCTAAACACCACACAGCTGTTTGCTCCCAACCCCCCGCAGTGGGATGGGGGAGAGAATTGAGGGGGGAAAAAAAGTATGGTCTGTGAGTTGAGCTAAAGACAGTTTAATAGCACAGAAAAGCAAGGGGAGATGATGATGATGATAATTATTATTATTGTTATTATTTTTGTTGTTATTATTGTTGTTGCTGTTGTTATTGTTTTTATGATAAAAGAATGCACAAAACAAGTGATGCACAATGCAGTCGCTCACCATCTGTCAACCCATGCCCAGCTGGTCCCCAGGAAGCAGCCCCCTGGCCACCTTTCCCCCAGTTTATATACTGAGCGTGACATCACATGGTACAGAATCTCCCTTTGGCTGCTTGGGGTCAGCTGTCCTGGCTGTGCCCCCTCCCAAGTTCTTGAACATCTTCAGCTTTCTCAGTTGATAGAGCATGAGAATCTGGAAATCCTCGACTAGTGTAAGCACTGCCTGGCAAAAATTAAAACATCACTGTGTTATCAATTATATTCTCATACTAAATCCAAAACACAGCATTGTATCAGCTACTAGGAGGAAAATTAACACTATCCCAGCTGAAACCAGGACACAGATGAAAAATTGACAAGCGGGTGTCTTCAAGATGTTAAAGGTGCATAGATTTTGGAGACAATTTAAAGAAATGATGGACAGACAGAAAAACGTTTGGGAAAACATACTTTTCTTCAAAACAAAAAACTGTGTACCCTAAACTCATAACTACCAAAGTATGCCACTTCTCTAAAACGTAAGACAGCTTTCTAACTGAGCATTCCTGTGTGTTGCACCGCTCTTTGTTTTGTTTGTGTGTGAGGGCTGGAGGGAGCAGAGAAGGGTTATTCTATGTAAATAACTTAGGGATGGATGAAAGGACAAAAGTGCTGATATTTTTGGTTTGAGGGGAAAGAAAAAAGTTATGCCTGACAGTGCATAAAGGATGGAGAAATGCACACTGGGAAATGTACTTTGCGTTACTCTTTTTTTTAGATTAAAAGTGTAGCACAATGGAGTTTCCCATATTCTGCGCATTTTACAACTTATACCATTTTAAAAGAAATATACCAATGTCTAAGACATTAAAAATACCCCAACCCTCTTAGTCAACAAGTTGGTAGAACTTTAGGTTCTTTCCCGCACAAAATCATTAGTGAGTGAACTCATTTTTTTGCTGTTTCCTGCAGTGGTATGAGGAAGCTATTAGATCCCTTATGTAACATTCCCTGAACAAAGCTAATTTATTTTTTAAACAGTGAATTAAAATTTGAATCTGTACTCATGCTGCTTCCATATATGAAGGTTTTGATTAAATAATTTTTTTCTAGAGTAGGCAGGTTATTTTCTGAATGCTGTTAAATACCTTGGTTTGGAAAATACACTTTCCGGAAGTAGCCCATGATAAAATTCTAGAGATATATATATATATAATTACTACAGCACGCTTTACTGGAAGCATTTTTTTATTTAATAATCCTTCTGGTCAGATAATAATTTTCACTGTATCCCATTTAGACTGCTCTAAAACCATGTCCTTCTGTTATTGGGATATAAGAAAATAGTGCACCTGATGTAAAAAACATTCCCAGACAGCCAGCGTCCATGTCTCCATGGTTGAGCTGTGACACAGCAGATATAAATTACATGTACTTAATTTTTGATTCTCTGCTTCGGTTTTTCTTACTTTCTGTACCTGCATGTTCAACAGTTGTAGTTCTTGGGACCTTCACCCCGCACTTGAAATTCATCCTTGGCCCAAGATCTTGCTCTTCTTAGCTTGAAGAGTCTAAATATCTGGGATGGAGTTTTGGAACTCCCTTATGAAGTTCTAGATATTCTGCCCATCTAGCTGTACCTCATTCTTGCATTGCTGAAGATCCCCAAAAAATGAAAGGGAAGTGGTGCTCAGATGTCCTGACTTTCTATGACCAGTGACATAATCTATTATCTCTCTTCCATGACAACTACTTTTACCAATTCCACTTCCTTCTATTTGACACCTTTACAGTCTCTCTCCCTCACAGCCATTTCTACTAACTGCCATTCCTGTAAACCACGAATACATTAGTGTAGCCTTAACTGCCTCTCTTCCACCTTGTCCAATCAATCTTTTGTACACATGTTGTTTTCTTTCCTTATTCTATACTTCCAGAAATAAAATGCAGAATGGACTTCAGCAAGACAAAATCAGTTGTTCTTTGATAATTTTTTTCTTTCTCCTCAAAGATTTGTGAAATACAGAGTTGAAACATGCGCTGCCTGCATGCAGGAAACCCCAAACCACATATTTAATTTCTTGGATCACAGAAGAACTGACTGATTAGGCTTCCTTATTCCCCCCATCCAAAGTAATAATAAACCATTGGCCAAAATGGTTTTTAAAATATGTTTCCAAACTATCTGTCTGAAGGACTGTACAAATTGGGGTGCACTGGGAAAGAGGCAGACAGAGACACTGGGCTGTGAAAAAGAGTAAAAAAATCAGCATTTATTAACTGTTTTATATACACACAGATACACATATTAAAATCCTATATGCACATATCCATATGTATAAATATATAGAAAACAAATATGTATATACTATGCAGTATATAATTTTCACTTTTGGGATGATACTGCTTCAGGAGTCCTTACCCTAAATTCTTAACTTTGCTTGCATCGCTGTCAAAGGAAGCAAGTTTTAAGACAATCCCTACAGTCACCCAGACTGTAAAACCCCTCAGAAGGTTCCCAGAAGACAGAAATCCTTCTTCAGCCTAACTATAGGAAGTCTAGTTCTCCACTGTACTACTATACAAAATTAATCACAAAACACTGCTTTTGCCACAGTGACATTGCCAGTATTGAAAAAGGGACTTTTAAAAGGAAGGATGAAAGCAAAGGGCTCTCCACATCCATCTGTAGTTTAAGAGGTTCACAGAAGTGTGAAGTGGCCAATTCGTCTCCATGAAATGTTCCCAGCTGAATGAGAAAACTGCATGGAGATGAATTTAGTCTGAAGCAGCAGCTTTTAAATGTGTGAACTGCTTCAGTCACCTGAACTGGTTCTATTATTGCTGCCTCAGAAGCATCAATGTTTCTGTTCCTGTCATGTGCCCCTTGCATATGCCCTCTTCACTCTGTCCTGGTCTGAACGCAGGATCCTTGATGGATCAAGTTTCAGTTCAAAGGAGTGGGTTTTCTCCTCTACTTGGGAGACAGTATGTGGAGAAAACAGGAGAGCTCAGACCCCTTTCAGAGATAAGAGACGCCCCAACAGCAGTTGGAATTTGGTACTGTTGGGGAGTGGGAAAACTAGGCAAACTAGATGCCTTCGGAGAAAGAGGAATTCCCAAACTCATGGTTCATGCAAGAGTTTAAACTAACGAGGATCACATGTACAGTGACAGATTCATATTAATGCCTCTAAAATGCTTAATTTGGAGCTCACTATCACAATTCCCTGCTTTACCTTTTCCTATACCTGCTCCTTCCTCCAAGCTGAGACTGCAAATCTTTTGTTTCTCCCAGATACTTCTCTTATACTCTTGCTCACCCAGCACACTTCTATAACAATGTGCTGAGTTTCTGCACAACTATCTGCAATATTGCTAATATATTCTCACCAGAGACATACACTACCCAGAAACAGTCACCCAAATAAATAATTCTTAGATTTATGCTAGAAGTAGACACTGAAATTATCACATATGGAGCATACAGCAATCACAAATGTCCAAACCAGGTCCTCTTAAGCCGGAAATGTCAAATTGAAACTGAGTGACTCCTAGCCAGAAATTCTGCTTTTGTGAACTTCATTCTATTCAGTATATTGAATATCTAAGACAAACCTACCAAAAAGCTCAGCTTTTCTTTTAAACAACATTTCCAACGTTCCCTCCAGAATTGAAGCTTGCTTCTGCACTCTGGCTTGGTTAAAAGATGAGTACGTAAAACAATCAGAGCATAGTTTTAAACTCCAAGGTAATTAGAAAAAAATCTTACCATTTGCTAAAATAAGAAATGCTCTATTCATAGAGGGGAGAGCTATGTTATGAACTTCTTGCTGAAATAACTGCAAATCTGAACCACAGGTCATCCTTTACCACCATAAAGGAATGCAAAATTTCAAAAGTGCATGAGCAGTCTTTTCTGCTGTAAAGATCAGAGAATAGACAACCTTTAAAAGAAGCTTCTCAGCTTCAGCGCCAGCAGGGTTAGTTTACCTCAACGTCATCTCTTGTTTGGAGATATCCAACATGGGGATCAAAGGCAGAGAAGTTTAGAAGGGAGGGCAAACACATCCACTTTGGGACATTGAATTTCAAAAGAAATATCTGAAGGGAGTCAGAAGGAAAACAAGCACAATTTCAGAAAACATTTGCTATGAGAAAAGACTGAACAGTTTGCAGTTGTTTTGCTGGAAGAGTAACAGCAGACAGAGCTGAAAACAGCCTTCAACTATGTAGAGAATGCTGCAAAAATGAAAGAAATTTTTTACTCAAGGTGCCAAAGACCATAATAAGGTAATATTTTTGACACCTTGGCAAAGATTACCTAGGAGTCAGTGATACCTTCCTCACTAGAGACCTCTGAAAATAGATTGCACAAAAAGTAATGAAGAACAACACATATATTGATAATCTTGCTTGTGTAGAAAAATGATGAGCTAGATAATAAAATAAGATCTCTTCCTTCTCTCCTGGAAGTACATAATGCAAAGATGGAAAAGCAAACATCACAGTGAAAGGCTGCAGAAAAGCAGAAAGGAAAAGGATGTTCAAAATATTTATAGTTCATCCATTTCCAGACTTAAAGCCACAAAGGAGGAATAGGAATAGAGTCAAGACTCTGAAATGTGGGAGAGAAAAATTTGGGAACTGCTGTTCTATGCACTGCTGTTTGTGTCCTCAAAAAGTGAAAGAGGATAGAGTACATGCAGTTACCAGAAATACAAAAGCTTCCAGGGAAGAAGTGGTAGCTGCGGCATAAGCGTGGCAGACCCAGAGATTCTCATGTGCACCTCCTGCAAAAGAAAACTGCGAGTCACTCAGCAATTTTCATGTGCTCTATGGGGCCAACATCCCTTTCTACTCCAGCTGAATTGTGTTGCCAGCCACAGTACAGCTCCAGCAACACTCTTAAGCAACAATATTAGAATGGCAAAATGTAAAAAAAAGTTGTGCTGTTCATGGGGTTCTATTTTCCATCTTGTGCTTTGAATGGCATTGCTGTACATCAGTGCAATATCTCAACAAAAGAGAGGAGAGAGAAGTCAAAGTGGACTCAAGTATTCAAACAGAATATGAGAACATACTCCATGAAGATTAACCTCTAGAGAGAAAGCTGAATGTAGGAGTACACTTGAAAACAGAGCTAAGGGGGAACAGCTACTATAGACCACACACTGTAGTGGTGCTGGTCACCTTGTGATTAGATGGAGTATTCAGTGATCTTGTCTACTTGGGCCAACCATAAGTTTGACATTGGCTTTGGAACACAGAGCTAAAGTAGTCCTAGTGTATTCACTGAAGGAGAACTTACCAAATGCAAGGGAAAAAAGGGCAACCTCAATCAGCAAAGAAAGCTCAGTGGTAAAGTCAGGGGAATAAAGCAGTAACTAAACTGAGTACCAGTGTTAAACCAAAATGGAAATCTGAGAATATAGATATCTTGTATGCAAAATCAAAACTACCCTGGGGTAGATGCATATGTCTCTCAGCACAGTAGAAGTTTTATCCTGGATTTAAGAACCTTTCCTTTTATCATTATAGAAAACTTCCCTGTGAAATCTTTTACTCCCCCTGTGGAAAAAGTTTTGTTTGTAAACATCTGGTTGGGAGCTCTGACTGAAAGCTCCAGGTTACACCTCAATACCTAGACACCAAGCTCAAAACTTTATTAAACGAACCTTGAGCCATCCATTTGACTAATGTGGAAGTGTGGGAACAACTCTGAGCAGCAGTAAAAGGCCAGAGGACAAAATAAGGGTAGAACATAAGGGAAAAAAAAATCTGACTAAGAAGAAGGAGGTTAAGATACCTGGTTTGAAAAAGAAGCATTTTTGGTAACTGTGGGTGTGTTTAGACATGGGTGCTAGTACCTTTTAGCCCAGAAAGTTATTAGAGTCTAAAAAAAGGCACTGAAGTTAAGGGATCATTTTACCTAACTTTGGCATCTGAAGCTAGGTGCTTAGTGCAAGCCTAGTCCCTAAAGAAATACTTCTAGAAGGTATATCATGCTGTTGGCTGTAGATCCTTGGAAGGAATATTTTGCTGTGTCTACTATGCTAGGAGCTTCAATGATGACTAATTTACATTAAACACCTTCCTTTTAGACAGCTAAAATTAGCTGAAAGGAATCACGCATAAGCAACTTGATCATTACCAGAAAATAATTATTTGCATAATCATGGATCAGCATTTAGATCCTGAAAGTCCGTAGCTCAAGTCCTCACCGTGTGCTTTGGCAGGCTAGGTGATCACCCAGTTTTAACCCCAGAAACTCTTACAAAAAAAAAAAAAGTTTAAAAAAAGTCCTTTAGAGTCAACATTAAATTATTTAGCTGCTTAAATAACTAGCAGACTTGAAAAGACTAACAGCGATAGCAAAGACATAGCAGAAGAGGTGGCTGAAAGATCTAATATGGAGATCCTGGTTACAGACTCTCTCCTCTGTCACAAAAAAGTCTTTCACCATAAGAAGGAAGGCAGAAGGGTTTTCACTGGAGGAGAATGATTCAAAACTGTGGAACGGCTCTCCAAGGAGCTCTGTTAGTAGTTAGTCAGGACATAATTTCATTATACTCTTGTTTAAGTGTCAGTCATGACTTAAGGGTTAGTTCACACCCCAGACCCTTACAAGAAAAGATGAGGGTTTTCTTCCTGATAATTTCAGAATCTAGTTTATAAAGACTATGCAACAATCATTGCAGTTGGTACATCTGTGCACAACAGTGAACAGCTAAGAGACTGATGGCTGACAGGCATTGGAAAAATGATTGCCAAAATTAGTATCCATAGAATTATACCTTTGGATACTCTGGGATTTCAATTGAATGTGAGTTTAATAAGGTCATTTTTATATTTAGACACCTAAAGTGTAGCTAAAGTATTAACTCTTTTCTAGATGTACTTTCATAGCCCAAGTAGGCAACGAACACATACGGATTTTGGGTCTCATTTTGTATCTGTGTTGAACAAGAAAATTTTATGTATCTGTTTTTCAGAAGAGACCTGTAATTTTGGGTGATGGCGCAGACACTCGCTATCAAAAGAAATTTGCCTCCATGTAGTTTTCTGAGTGTCGCATACAAGATACCTGGAGTTTGAAAACTCTTGAGTCCGACACCGTATATATTTAAAAAAATTATTGAAGTCATCTTCTCTTTAAGGGAGGAAACAAAACTCCACAAAGCTCCTAAAATATAAAAGATCCCCACCCTGCATGCACACCTTGGTGCAAGCACACCTTTAATATATGTGCCTCTTATAATACACAGACATTTAGAAAAATTTTATTTAGTCCAAAAAAACAGTTGCTAAATCAGTCAGCTTTGCAACCAGGCTATGCAAGGAAAGTAGGAATAAATCACTGGCAAGGGACACAGACTATCACCATTTGCAACATTGGCATTACCATTTAAATGGTCCTTGACAAGGATCTTATTTTGCTCCATTTTACATTCATGCTTAGCAAACAAATGCTGAACAATCATTAAGAAAACATGCTATAACAAATGAAAAAGCGACTTCAGGAATGTTACCACACTCTATGTTTTGAATGTGATAAATAATTAAAACCTGTTGGCACACTTGTGTGTGTTTTTATGTTTTATGTATGTATAAGACTCCATATCTGCAGCAGGCAGAGAAACTATATTTTTCTGTAAGACCCTATCACTCTTGAATTTGGAAACCAAATGCTGGAGTCTTCTTTGCAGTTAATCAGCATTATTCTATTAGAATTAGTGGGCTCCACTGATTTATACCACTGGAATAAATATTCCCAGCTATTTAATTACTAACATTTTTTCCAAAAGAAAGGGTGTGATGACTGACTTTTAATTGAACTGAATATTTTTACATATTATTGAGAAATAGACGCTTATTTAATTTTTTACTTTCAATTTATATCTCTTTTCATAAATGCGCTACAAGGTGAAAAAAAACTAACCTTCAAAAACAATTTTATTCCATTTTAAGTTAGGTAAGATTAAAGTGACATTTCTGTGACTATATATGGTTCATATAAATAGTATGAAGAGTCTAAAGGAAATAAAACACCCAGAAAAAGAGTTTTGCAAACACATAGAGGTTTTCCCACACTCCTCAGTTAGAAAGAGAATGCAAGTGCACAAATCCAAACATACACAGTAGGAAAACTATTAGAACTGCCCCAAAAAGTCCCCCTGCCCAGGGGAGAAGGCCCTGGGGGTGCTGGCTGACAGCCGGCTGGGGATGAGCCAGCAGTGCCCGGGTGGCCAAGGAGGCCACCAGCCCCCGGGCTTGTGTCAGCACTGGGGTGGCCAGCAGGGGCCGGGCAGGGATGGGGCCCCTGTGCTCGGCCCTGGGGAGGCCCCACCTTGAATGCTGGGCTCAGGTTTGGGCCCCTCGGGACAAGAAGGGCCTTGAGGGGCTGGAGCGTGTCCAGAGAAGGGCAGCGGGGCTGGGGCAGGGTCTGGAGCACAAGTGTGCTGGGGGGCGGCTGAGGGGGCTGGGGGGGTTTAGCCTGGAGAAGAGGGGGCTGAGGGGAGCCCTTCTCGCTCTCTGCAGCTGCCTGAGAGGGGCTGGAGTGAGGGGGGGGCTGGTCTCTGCTCCCAAGTCACCAGGGACAGGGCGAGAGGGAACGGCCTCAAGCTGCGTCAGGGAAGGTTTAGGTTGGGTATTAGGAAAAATGTCTTTACTGAAAGAGTGGTCAGGCCTTGGCACAGGCTGCCAAGAGAGGTGGTGGAGTCACCATCCCTGGGGGTATTCAAAACCATGTAGACAAGGCACTTGGGGACATGGTTTAGGAAGCATGGTGATGTTGGGTTGATGGTTGGACTTGATGATCCTAGAGGTCTTTTCGAACCTTAATGATTCTATGATTCTATGATTCTATTCTAAAAATGTTTGGGAATTTTCTTACTTTGAGTTACATTAGCAATTATACAGCATTCTAAGTTGAAAAGATTACTGGTTTTGCTTTGGGAAATTGTCAGTGAAGAACTATTCTTTTTTTCTTTTTTCTCCCTCTAGTTCAGATAAGTAGCTGAAATTGTCTTGAATTCACAAATTGTTTTAGTTAATCTGAATGTATAGGTTGATAAGACATGTTTCCACTGACAAACGAGACACAGCTTTACTTAGAAATTAAGTCTTGTTTAAAGCCTATAGCAGCTTCAGCTCCTGTATCATTCGTGTTCTTCTGAGCCTTGTCTTCTGTCAAGCTAATAATGTGTTCTCATTTTGATTAGGTACAGAAGATAAGATTTCCTTATACTGTTGACCACTTACTCTCAGAGGCTGTGTGGTATACAGGACTTTGCACTTGCTTTCTCTAGCTGTCACTTAAAGAGAAATCTCACTTGCCAAATAATACGCAACGTAATTATTGGAAGCCCGAGGGCAAGTTGTTCACAGTGGAACAATCCAGGGAACAGTTGGGTTGGTTGGATTTGTTCACTTGCCTGCTTTATCCTTTCCTCCTACTCAGTAGAGAACTGTATAGCCTTTTCTTTGCCTGTATAGACTGTTACTTTCTGTTTTTAAATAATTTAATGATAGAGTCAAAACTGTCTTTTCAGTCTAAAAATTATATGAAGGTAAGTTCTCTTGCACTTAAAAAGCACCATATATCAAATGCATATGTATTATTCAAGTGTGTACATAGTATACAGCTATACGTATCTTTAAACAAGGTCCTTCTTTGCTTGCTTTTCAACTTGAATAGTAAGGGAATTTTAATTTTGGGGAGTCTTAAAGCTTACCTGGAGGAGCTTAAATTTAAACTGAACTGAACATAATTTACATCCCAGTATCAGGGAAAGGCATCCCTTCTGCTTTCAGATGCTATGTCTTAATTCTCCTGTGGTAGATTAGCCTTCACAAACAGCCAGAAATCCACTCAACCACTCACTCCTCCCTCTCCTCAGTGGGACAGGGGCAAAAATAAAATAAGAAAGTTCATGGGTTGAGGTAAAGGCAGGGAGACTACTTAAAAACTTACTGTCACAGGAGAAACAGACTCTACTTGGGGAAAATTAATTTAATTTATTGTCAATTAAAATAGATTTAGGTAGGGAGAAACTGCAACTTCTCACAGAGGCCACCCCTGCAATCTCCCCCTTCCAAAAACCTGAACATGGACACCCAATACAGCCACTTAAACAGGAAAAAAAATAATCTGTGAGGACACAAACTGTTGTATTATTCAAGTCACCAGAAGGCACCATTACGGTTAATCTGACAGCCTGTTGAACTGTATGAATAGGCAGTTAGATCCAGAATAAATATCTGTTTGTTGTGTAAATCTTTTTTACAGGCAATGAATATCACCAGAAAAGTCTGTTTTGTCCAAGTCCCTCTTTGACGGAATCATTTATTAGAGGCAAAGCTGCTGCCTGCAGGTTAATATGCATGAAAAACAAATAAAATAATTGCATGTTGTCAAATAATCTGAAAATGTAAAAGCAGGCTAAGAAAAATGGATAAGTGACCGAAACTATGGGATTTGCTGGAGTTCAGCTGCTTAGGAAAATATTAACTCCCCACAACACTGAAGGTATTCAAGCAGCTTTTCAAATTACCTTTCAAGGATGTTCAAATCAAACAGGAAGAAAGAAAAACACCCTCTGTGTTGGATAAAGGGTATTTAAATGTGTAACTCTCAGGATGACAATCTCTGTTAAGAGTGGGAAGAAGAGGGATGAGTGGTTCACCTAGGTCTGGTTAACGCTGCCTGAAAATGATAAACATTGTTAAAAACTGTGAAGCCCTGCTAATAACAAGGGCGGTGCCCCTGACAGACACCTGAGTGACAGGTGAGAGACTTGCTAATTTTTCCAGCAAAATCTCTTTAATGCCTGTTTTTCCAAATTAATGTTTCTGTACCTGTACTGGTGAAAATCCCTGCATGTAGGCTTCAATGATGTAAACTAAAAATTGCTACCACACCAGCAAGGTTTTGGCCTGTGCCTGTTAGTGCTTTTGTAGCCAGTACCCAAGGACAGTTTGCAAAATAGAAAGGGACGGGGATTTTTCCCAGCAGTTTTCATGGGTGAGTCTTCTTTTGGGGGATAGGTCATTTGGAAAAAGAGAGTTTAGCCATATGAATGCAAACTGTGCCACTTTGTAAAGTCCTTGGCTTGTTTTATTTCCCAGCATTGACACAGTTAATGGACAAGGACACCAGAACAAGTGCCAGTACTAGCAGGAAGAGATGTTGGGAAGAGTCTTACCCATTTCTCACCTCAGCCTTATGCTTAAACACCTAACTGACACAACTGGGGAACTGTATGTGTTTATATACAATATACTGTAATTCCATTAAGTTAAACAATTGACCATTTACAGCAGCCTGCGGTAAGCAGTTAGGGGGAAGCTTACCATGCTGACTGTAACCACTCTACAACATTAGAATACTGTGTGAAAGTTGGCTAGTGATCTAATCCGTACTACAAAACCTTCAGATTCAAAAAAAAAAAAAGGTAGATAATTGTTCTGGCTTTGACGTATGCTGAAATAATTCCTACCCTCAAAAACTGTGATTGTCACATGTCTAGCGATCTTAGGTAGACAAAGACAATTCTAACCTTTAACAACAGTGGAGACTGAGAACTTCTTTCTCCTAAATACACCAAAATTAAAATGTTTGTTTGAGTTGTTATAGAAAGAGGAACAGAGTATGGATAATGCTCCAGATCCCAAGATTTTATCCTTCCCCAGAAAATTGTCTAAAAAAGTTGGCAAATTCTAACTACTTCTGTTTGCCCAGCTCTGAATTACACTTCCAACTGTTACACTGCACACTATTACTATTACATTTTAGGTGTGTATTTCCTATATTTTGGGGGAAGCTAAAATAAAGGTTAAAAAAAGGAATTGGGTTGTATACAAGGAATGTGTAGGTAGAGACTTTCTGAGGATATGACTTTCTATCCAAGGCAGGCAGGAGAGGGTTTATGTAGTACCTCTCAGCCTTCAATGCTTACCTGAAGCCAGATAACATTTGTCTCTTGAAAGGTTTTATCATTTGTTTGTGGCAGACCAGAGTTCACCTCTGTCAGGGGGCTCCTATTTTAGGTAACTGTAATCTGAGCACACCAGCAAATCAACACAGTTGGAGTATTAAAACAAAAAAATAAATACACATAAGAATGCTTGAGAGAAGGATGGGAGACCGAGTAGTAGAAAATGAGAGGGTGGACTGTGAAGAGACAAACACTGTCAGAGGGGAAGGAGCATCATAGTCTGTGTGGGAGAATAGGTACAAGGAAGTGAGAAGCAAGGTTGGACCCTGGGCACATCCTTTGGGTATGGATGACAGACTGAGTGAAAACAGAATTTGGCAGGGCTTTCTGGATCACATGTTTTTTCTCTGCTCAGTGCACTTGGATCTAGAGTGAGGAGCACTGCTCTTTAGAGTATTTGGGTTACTGCACCTACTACTCCAGTAAGCCATCATCCTGTTGAAATAAGATGACTCAACTTTTCTCCCTCTACTATTAAAAACCAGCAGTTTAACTCAAACTTCAAAAATAAGATCTTCCAAAAATATTTTTCTAAGTGAGATGAGAAAACCAAAGAAATAAAGGTTCCTGTGTTTATTACTTTGATTGCATGATTCTTACCTTAAAAGAAGTCTTTTCTCATGCACTTGGCTTCCCTGCACTCCAGGAAAGCCACGCCATGCATCAGGTGCAGATGCTGAGCCTGGTCTGTCATCCACAAAGAGAGTCTCAATCTAGAACAGAGCCGCAGAGTAAAGGAAATACCAGAGCTGTTACTCCTTAAACTGCAGGTGCCTGAGATGGGATATTTTATGGTGGATCACAATAGTCTCCTCTAGTTAAAGCCCTTCCCCTTGCCAGGACGGATTTCTTCTCTGTGCACAAGTCAACCATCCTTTCTCTTACATATACTACCGTGACTTAGGGTGATCGAAAGCAGGTTCATGAGAAGTCTGAGAGGTGAAGATGGAGACAGCAGCAACATGAAGGAGACAACATGGAGCAAGGAGAAGGATATGATCAGGATGGCCTGGGTAAAACAAAGCCCTACAGCCCAGCTGTGCAGGTGAAAAAGGAATTCAAGGTTGTTCTAGATGGTCCACGAAGAAAGCCAAAATTCATAACAAAGAACCTACTCAACCAGCTAAAGCAAGTTGTGTATGAGTGCAACAAACCAGCTGTTAAACACAGTGGAAAACACAACTTTTTAAATGGATTCTAATATGGTGAGGTATTAATGACATGAAAAAGGGATGATGGTGAAGCAGGAAGCTTTATTTGAAACAAACAGTGAAAGAGAGTGGGAAAAGAGTCTTATTTTCTTTCATGTGCTGAAACAGTGACCTTGCATAGCCTCATGCATGGTCTGTGAACAAACACACGTAGCAGCCATTTCAAAATACAGTCATAATCCCCAGCCTACTATAACAAAAGGTGGTTAATAAGCACCTTACTAGGGTAAATCAGGGTATGAATCTGTGATGCAGTTGTTGTTATAGTAACTGCATGTATACACAGCGTTTCCATTTAACAAACATGAGATAAATTATCCTTCTTTCAAGAGAAGGACAAAATTGCAAGAGCTGTTAGGCATAAGCAGTGCATTTAGAGTTTCTGAGTGTAGATGTGATCTAATGTGTGGAATTTTTAGATATGTATTTCCTCACCATAATTCGAACAAGTTTCCTGACTAAAATTATACAGAAATGGGAGAAACACTTGCAAGTGTTGCAACACTTGCAACACAGCATGCCCTTCCTAGGTCTGATATCATCTGGATGTCTATTATTACTTCCTGATTACTCCTACAAATAGTTTACCTCCCTACAAAGAAGTAACACAGACCAATGATGAAAGGAAAAAATAGTGATCTCAAATTGTTCACACAAATGTCACTTCCCAGTTAAGCATTTGCAAGACTTGGCAAAATATCCAGAAATAAGAATATTCCACTGGAGAACTAAAAGTTTGTGATTATTGTGTTATTTACCATTGAATGTACATACACATGAAGATTCCATATGAAACTGATAGCAAGAAAATGTATAGAAAGAAAAGTATTAAAGTGATAATTGGAAAACATGGGGTTCACTATGAAGTAAAATTATAACCTTCATTACAGAACCATCCTGATTCATTGATGGCGGGAAATACTATGGAAGCCATGAAATAAAAATAACAAATACAAAGAAATTACAAAATAAATATTGGTTTGTTCAACAACATCACTGCTGAGAGTGAGATGTCTATATCACGCAAAGCTGATTACCAGCTCCATAATCTATCTGAAATAAAAACAATTAAGCTCTGCATACTAAGATAAATTGCATCCAGGAATATTTGAATTTGTGATGGAAATAAATAATAAAAAAATAAATACTCACTTTTAAGAAAATTTTAAATTCTAGGGAAGCCCATAGTTCCGGAAGAGTGCTACTGTGGTACTGATATTCGTCAAGGATTAGCTGAATAGTCCTGGTAATTATAGGCCATGTACCCAGACATCAAACTCAGACAATATAATGGAAAAGTCAATAAGAAGAGGGGACTGTAATTCATGCCAGTCAATGTGGTTTTATGGAAAATTGGTTTTGTCAAATAGTTTAGATTTCATTATTTGATAGCATTACAAATTTGGTTGATAAAGGTAGCTCTGTATGTGGAATGCGTGTATACTTTGGTGTGGCGTTTGACTTGTATCAGATGAGGAGGGGATGTTAAAAAAATAACAATTATCTATAGGTCACATGTTAAATGGGTTGTGAATTTGCTAATCAAAAATTTTAAGTGTTGGTTAATGGAAAATCATCACTAGATGCACCACCATTTAGTATACTTATTTCATGTTCATTGTTTGAAAATGGAATTGCTACAGAAAAACACTCCTTGTGAAGGTGGGATAGCACACAAGGAGGGGAGACCTTATTGTTCTCTACAACCACCTGAAAGAAGGTTGTAGAGAGGTGGGTGTTGCTCTCTTCTCCCAACAAGTGATAGGACAAGAGGAAATGGTCTCAAGTTGTGCCAGGGGAGATTTAGTTTGGATATTAGGAATAATTTCTTCACTGAAAGGGTTATCAAGCACTGGCACAGGCTGCCCAGGGAAGTGGTAGGGTCACCATCCCTGGAGGTATTTGAAAGATGTGTAGATGTGGTGCTTAGAGACGTAGTTTAGTGGTGGACTTGGCAGTGTTAAGTTAATGGTTGGAACTGATGATCTTAAAGGTTTTTTCCAACATAAATGATTCTAAGAATACATGATTCCATGGCTCTATGGTTCTATATAAGGGCCAGTCTATCTAGCAGAGTGATGAAAGTTGGTGAATTAGTGAGGTGCATTTGAGTTAAATGCCACTAGAAACAGGCAAAACCAAACTTCTGTCTCTCAATTCACCTGCCAGCTTGTGACAAGTTGCTAACATTAATGAAATGGAGTAATAAGTGGATAAATGGTAATTATACGACTTCCGTGTGTGGTAGGATTGAAACAGGTGATGGAATATTGCATGGACTTCTTGTGTTTATACCTTAAAAAGGAAGTTATAAACTGGTGATGAAATAAAAAAGGAACAAACCACTTACAGATCTACCAAAAGTGCCTTTTAATGGAAAGTGTTTATCAAAATAAGATTGAGAAAAGTGACATCTCCAATTTGTAAGCCTATCAAGAGATCACAGTGCGTGACAGGAGACTCTTCTGCTTAGTCTGAGCCACAGCAAGAAACAGTGACTAGAAGACACAAGCGGGGAATTTCACTTTAAAAATTGTGACTAATTTCCGTCTTGAAGGATAATGGTGATCAATGATCATCAGTGATCAATGATAAAGGACAATGTGATTGACACAAAATGAATAGGTTGGAGCTACATAGAAAGTCAGATTAAATGATCCATTCAGAGATATACAGAAAGTCAGATTAAATGATCCATAGTTAAACATTGAAGGATTTGGCTTGGTTTGAACTAGAATTTGTCATAGCATTCCATTATTTGACCATCACAGAAATAACATGCTATAAGAAGCTCAACATATATCTTAAAATCAGCATGCCTCTAGCAACTGCATTTTATTTGAACTATTGACTCTTTTTCTGAATCACATACAAAGAAATTGTACTTTCTGTTGTACTTTGCATATGGCTGTTTGTCCCTAGTTAAATCAGATCCATTTATTCCCTTGCAATATTTATCAAATATGACATAAGAGGAAAAATGTAGAATCAAAGGTTAATTTAATGTTAAAGAGATTTTTTTAATGGTGATTTAGTATTAATGATGGCAGTTTATGAACCATGTTTAATTAAATGAATGTGGGAGATAAAATCACCCTTGTATTTAGCTTTACTTAAGATTGTAGCCTCTAAAGCTCAGAAGAGGTTATGAATAAACTTTCTTGCGATCCCTAGTAGGGGCTGCATTTAACTGACATTTAGGGTAGATTCTATAGAGTCTTTCAGCAGGTTAAAACTGATCTTCAGGTAGTGTAGAAGTGATGTCGCTTCACTAAAATATCTTGTAGTGAAACATTTACAGTGAACAATGTCAGTTTCAGATCTGGTCCATTGTGTTTCTGTGTGGGGTCTGGAGAACTGGTAACCTTTATTGACCTGTGCCACACGTTGCACACAAAGACAATGGTCAGGTCATTAGAACAGAAAGGTCCCTCGGTTTCTTGAGAGGAAATGATAAAATCCTGTTTGCAGGATCATAGCTCCTGCTGCTCCAGTAATGTTGGAGTGGTTGCTTCCAATGAGTTGGATTTGGAAGCTAGTCTCACTGGGGCAGTGAGTTTAGCGCTATACAACATACCTTTGTTTTGCCATAAAAATCATATAGAACATCTACCCTGAAGTAGGAATTAACCAAAATAAAAAAGGTTGAACTGAAAAAAAAGAAAGATTAAGGCTATGCTTTCTTAATCTTTTACCTCTTTGACTAACCAGGAAATCTTTATGAGATGCATGCTGTGATTATGCATCACAGTCTTGTATTTCCTAATTTTTGATTTTATGTCACTGCTACCATACACAGTTTCTTAACTGCAAAAATCTGGATGTCATTAAATTATACATACAGATAACAGGGGTGTTCATCTGTTACCATGCTCCTGTACTGCTCTTTGTCTGCTCCCACCAAACCTAGTGTCACAGGCTCTCTGTTTCTGACCAACTCTGTTCAACTACAGGTCCACTTTAAGGAACACAAACACTCATCATGTATAGAAAGATGCCTGCTTAACGATATCAGATAGCTGGGCTGCTCTGTTCCCCAGACTCCCATTTCATCCTGAGCTCCAGACAGCCTGTATCATCTTGTACCTTTATTTGCAGCTGGATACATACATATTTCCATATGGCTGTTTAAAGGCTCTTCTCTGACACCTTCCCTCCAGATCTCATTTTAAGAAAGATATAGAATTTAAATGGAATATGAGGTATCCAGCATACTTCAAAAGGAATCATTGGAAACAGGCATTGTAGTGAAAATTAGGAGGTAACTTATACAGTGAAATTACTGCTGTTTCCACTCCCAAATAAGCAACTTAGAATTTTTATCCCACAGAACTCTTCCTAATTTTTAATTTCTTATTTTCAATTATTCATTATATATATTTTAAAATAAATCAAAATATTTATTATGTATAGGTATATTTTCATACAATGAGTAACATTTGTAGGACTCTACAATCCAGCGTGCTCCTGGTAGTTTATTGAAAACTTGTTACATCTTAGAGGTCGCACAATTCTGCTGACACCATTATCACATACCTTCTGTTTCAGACTGTTGGATAAAGAGGATTTGTTGCTCTGGCAAGTAACAATTCTTAATTTAGTAAGAATTTAATTTGCTGACAGGCTTTGGGCAATTCCTTTGAAAGCTCTGCTTCTGCTTGCCTTGTGACAAAACTGATGTGACTGATACTTCCCTGCACAACAGAGGTGTTGTGATCTTACATTTGTGCTTTGAGGACCTAATATGGAAAGAATCAGGTATAATTTAAGCATCTGAGGGGAAAAAACGCCAACAAAGAAACAGAAGGAATACTGCAGTACGCAGATTAAAGCACAGAAATGATATGTGATCTAATCACAACAGAGTTTTTACATACTGCTTTATTTATTTAAATTCAGTTACTGAATATTAATTCTTTTATTTTTAAACAACTGAGATTTCTCTCTCCAGCTATACTGCTTGCTAAGTTATCTTTATAGAGGGATTAATAAATAAGTTTTTGTTGGTGTCATATTTAGTGGTGCAAACATGTAATCTGGGACACAATATAATACCTTCTGGAAATAAAGCTTGTATATATGCTAAAGAATGCAGGTGATTTGCAGTCTCTCATAACTGATTTCCAGCGTGCTTACATTGCAGTACATGTGCCACAGTGGGGAGTCTCTCCTCCAGCAAGGCTTACCCAAGAGCTCCATCTGCAAGAGAACATCCATCTGTCCTGTCAGGCTGAGGATGTCACTGCCTGACAGTGCCTAAAGGAGACCACCAGTCAGTGCTTAAGGAGAGTAACTACCCTACAACCTCATAGCTCTTGGTACTAGTCCTGCTAACTTTGGTGGGGGTCTTTCAGTGAACAGTCTCCATGTTGTGCAGCTTGTCTCAACATCAGTAACACTAATGCTTACTGACACTCCAGCCCTGAGGAGACCTTACACTCTGCTGCCCCTAGGGCTGGATTTAGCAGTATTTCACACGCGAGGAGACCATACCACAAACTGTTCTATTTTGCCCTTCAGCAGTAATTGTTCTCTCTTTCATTTTCAAATACACAGTGGAAAGTGATCAGCTCTTCAAATCTGGTATCTTTTTGGTAGAACAGAGAAAAGAGAGGGAAAAGCTGAAGTCATGGGTCAAAATTTTACAATGATATATGAACACAGAGAAGAAGGAACCCCTTCCAACTCAGCTCTAGCTCCCAACTTACTCACTAGCCAAGTTGTTGCTAACCTACATGGATGTTTCCAGAAATACGTTTTCTTATGAAACAAGAAAAGAATCAGCAGAGAAATTCTTAGAACTGAAATTAAAACTGGAGGTTTATAACCTTGACATCTATGGTCATTTGTGATGATTCATAACAATTCTGTTTCCTGTAACCTTACACGGATGAAGTCATTGGAACAAACTGAAACAGCAATCTAATAATTGGGAAAGGTGGTATACTTGTACCATTTTTTAGATTATCAGCCTAACATTAACCAATTAAAGTCTGTAAATTCTGACTCAGACACTTATCAATACCATAGGATATTGGAAATAAACTTTGTTATGAGTCTCGTCACTATTTCCTTTTCCAGTGTGTGGTGGCGTGCTCTCCCACCTCCTCATGTAGGCCATAACCACCAGCGGGGGTCATGATGGCTGAATCCAGCTTCGGCTGGACTTTGGGGATGGTTGACAACACAGTAACCAAGAGCTGCCTGGAGCAGTGCCCCAAACGTCTTGCCATTATGCAAATATAAGTCAATCATCTTAATCTTCAAATGGTGGACAGCCATGGGCCTGCTGAGCTCTCCCACATGGCAGTGGGCTGCACACCAGCATCTCCCCGTAAGTAGGATACCTCTCAAGGTTACTCCTCAAGGTTGAGAGATTCCTTGCTGCAACAGATTCTCGATAAGTGACTAATAGCATGCTAAACGTTGAAATCTTAGAGAAGTGATATAAAGGATTGATGGCATATACATAGTGCTTTAGACATAAACTGTTGAACAAGTCTGGGACTACAACTGGAGACAGCCGCACCTACACTCCTCTCTGAGAAGGAGTTTAGAAGGCAAGGGGAGTCCTTTCTGAATCTCATGACTTAATGGGAGGGTCTCCCTGACACTCTCCTCTATGCAATAAATAGTCAAGTGTCCCTTGCCACTGAATATTGTTAAACCACTGTTGCATTCACCACTGAACTTTGTAAACTCACTGTTTTATATCAATAAAGTATATTGTTGCTTGTCTTTTGTGAGTGAAGTGCACTCTCACTCCATCTGTGACAGAGTGTTGGTTCTGCTCTGTGTAAGAGTTTGTAAAGACTTAAAACCCTTAAATATCACATCTGAGTTTAGCCTGGTATGATATTTGTATTCTTAGACAACGACGTTAATTTAAGATAGTGAGTGAAGAATTGACTGAAAATAGGTTATGAGATTTTTGATTATGTACTTTCTGTGTCCTATTCTTACTTGTTTTACATTTTTCTACCACGGGTGTTTTATAAATACTTCTCCCTTTATGTAACTAAATGTCCAGTCATTTTTATTGTCTATCTCTGGGATTATCTTTGTACTTTTTCTGAGGGGTGATTATAATTGAATATAATTGTTCAAGGGAGGAAGTCAGCATTACTACACTGATTTAGAAGTAGCCTTCATGGACTGGAACAACCACAAATCAGTAGAACACTAATGAAAAAATCTGGAGAAAGTTCAGCAAATACATGCAATTTATCACATTTTCTAGCTTTGGCTGTGTTTAAAGAGAGTCCTGAACTGAGTGCACATGTTCATGGTCATGCACACGATGCGTTCAATAGAATATGTATTCTTCTCATAGCCGCAAATCCAAAATATTTCAGTCCTCTGTGGTCACTGAAAGCAGTGGTGGGGAGACTGCCCCAGTGCTGAAGTGCGTCCTCTAGAGATGACAGTAAGAACCAGAGACACATCCCTCTGGGAAGACAGTATTGCTTTTACCTCTTCCTTCACTCCAGCTCTTCTCTTAATTAAACCAAAAGCTTCTCATTGCCCGTACTGTCAGTCTGACTCCTTTCATGACTGTTCACTTGTCTGTAATAAAAATATTATAGTAGTTACAAAATAAAATAGAAACTTTTTCTGAAGTTACGCTGTACCTCAAAATCAGCTGGAGGGCTTCAAACACTGTATCTCTGCTCTAGGTATTGTGTTTATTAGATAACTAATAAATGTGGTCAGTTTGTAATACACATTTTGCCAGAGTGGGCCATTTTTTGGAAGTTAATCACCTGCTGGCAGACTTGGTGGTGTCCCATGACAAGAAGTTTCTTTCTATTCTGTAGGAAATAAGAGTGGGAGGGTTAGAAGGTTACTAATAACCCCTGGTCCTCTGAAAAGTCTTGGCTTTGCTCAAATGACTTTGGCAGATCAAAAATCATAAGAGGTAGACATAAATCAGATTGTTAAAAGAATTCATACCATGACAGCAGAAATATTGAAGCCTGCAACTCATACTTCCACAAATCAGTAAAAAGATTTCTTTTATGCAGGAAATTCACACCAAAGTAATCTGGGGTCTGATTATAAACCAACGTAGCTATATCTATCCAGTCTTCCATTCATTTTGGTAGAAGCACTTACTTATTTGTTTCTCTGTTCCAATTAGAAACAGATTAACAAAATAAATCACTTCTAAATCAAATGACAGGACTAAGCACAGGTTGATGCCAATTTCACAGTACTAATATAAAAATTAAGCAATTTGAATTTTTGCACACATTTTCATATTCCCCAGCTCTGCTGTGGTTATATCAACCTCCTCTCCTTTTTTTGTTATAAAACTTTGATAAAAAAAAAAATTCATCACTTAAATGTTTCCATGTACAACACTGGCAAACTGGTTAAGACTAAATAAAAAATTGGTAGAACATTTTATATAAAATGATACTTCTATTTCAATAACTACTTCATTGAAACATTTTTATTATTTTGCAAATACAAAAGCAATTCTCTCCATATTTCGTAGTGCATAAATTTAGTTACTGTACTTTACACTTGCCTTTGCCCAAAAGGTATTTGGCAGTTCAATTTCCAAAGTGTATCACACGGAGGGGACTGAGTGAAGAACCAAACTTGCATTCCTAGATCTCTATTTTGGTGTGTAGCCATACATCCAGGCTTTCTAAACAGAGAGAAATGCTTCTGCTAGATCAAATCTGGTGCTCACCTAAATCAATAACTTCTCTGAAGGTGACCCAAGTGAGCTCATTGCAATTCTAAAGGTACTTCTCTACTGCACCGTTTTTTCAAACTGATACTATTTTGAAATCCCTTGGGTTCATCTCCAGTGGAACTAAATGGTAAGGAACTTCACAGAGAGTTGATAAACACGACTGTAAAAGTACTGACATAGTAGTTTTGAACTACATTTAAGATCAGCTTTTTTTGAAAGCTATTGTTTTTGCTCAATGAAATGAAGCCAACAGTCAGCTCCAGTGTGCATTACCAGCCTATATAGTATTTTATATCACGGTGCCTTTCTCACTAATGAAGTCCTAATGGCATGAACAGACCTTGCAGAATTTAATTTTGGAATTTAACATATTTTGCCTGCTGATGTACCATCAGTTTAGACAATGACAGTATATATCTTTCAGCCTTTTTTTCAACCCATTCCTTATGTAGCCTAACATTTTACATTTTTTTTTCTTTGAAAAGAAGAAAAATAATTTCATATTGAAACTAGTGATTTAATGAGCTATGCACTGTGAGTACCACAGTTTTTCTGGATGTTACCTTTCTTCTAGTTCTCTTCCTCAGTGGTTATGGTTGATGCAGATAACAGTAAGCAAATTGTTCTTTCCATTCCACATCATCTTGTCCAATTGTGTGTGTCTGCACCAGTGACTATATCAGCAATATTATAATTGTCTTTGAATTTTGTCCTTATTAATTTCATAGGAACATGATTTTGTGGAGAAAATGAAAGACTCCTTTGCTTTAAATGTTTAGTCATTAGCGTGTTTCAGTGATTTAACCATTAACAGGGAATATCAGTTTGCCTGTAATGGGACTCATTATTTCATCATAAAGGGATGTCTGATTTTCTTAAGATTAGACTTTCTGATAACAATGGCATCAGAGTCTTTGGTACATACAGAAGAAAATTAACATCACATTAGTATTTTGTGACTTGATAATTGCTGGCAGATAAAATGTACTTTTGGGTTATCTTGCATCCATAACCAAGAAGGGTGACCACAAGCCAGCGCTGCATATTGTCCAATTATTTATTTTATCACTTAGTCTATCCTGAGGAGTTTTACTGGGTCATGCCTTGTTCTTCATGTGTCTGCCTAAGCACACATGGGAAATGTCTTAAACAGTTGCTGCATAAGTGTCCGAAGAGTAGTGGCAGTTAATGACTCCAGAATTTTTAAATTAATACTGAAGTAGTTTTAATGCTTGATTGGCTTTAAATATCAGTAGATTGACAGAAGCATCTCATGCAGAGAACATTTGGATTGTGAGAATTTAGACTATGAGAATTTGGTCTGGCAACCACATTTCTTTCCATTCAAGGTGACTTAACGTATGCTAATTCACATCTGCCTGCACATACAACAAAGATGATTCAGCAGGCATATTTATGCTAGTAAACAAAATGAATCAGGACCTTTTCTGTGTCCTGAAATCAAGGGTGTATGCCTGTCTTCTATCCATATATCTAGGTAGGCTCTTGTATCTGCTTCCAGCAACACAAGGTAGTCTGGACCAGACTACCTTGAGTGACTCCAGTAGTAAAAGAGCTAATCACTCCGCACGGAGGAAGCTGGTCTAGACATCTTCTGATGGTAGTGTTCTATGCTTACCCAGGCAGGATTTGAGATCAAAATCAGCTGTATTGTCCTGGTTGCCTTTAAGGATCCAGTACCAGTGAGACAGACAGATATAGACTGCTGAAGGCTTACTGCTGGTGAGTGAAGGGCAGAGAGAGCGCAGATGTCCTCATGCTCAGCACAATTTGATTAGAAAGTGAGGACAATCAATAGGTGTTTTGGTAAACAAAAGGCATACACATCCAAAAAGTTAGTGGTAATAGGAGATTTAAAACATTTAGACCTAAGGACGTGAGGTAGGATAGGAAAGACAAATAACAGTAAAATAATAACTATTTTTAAAAGGCTTTAATAAACTTTGTAGGTAGGATTATGGAGAGTTTCAGAAAATGGAAAAAAGGTGTTAAAGCAAAGTGATAATTCTGTAAAGAATAATAAAGTTGTACACAACAATTATTGCAGAATTGAGGACTAATTCAGAAAAATGAAGCTACATTTGGCTCATTGGTAATCCTAAACATAAGAATAAACAAAATATATAGGAAATGGAAACTAAGTCAAGACAAATATGAAGGTGTTTCATGAGTATGTGGAGATAAACACAAACAAAGCAGAAACAAACACAGACCATGAAAACAAACAAAATTCATTTATTACTGAGCTAAAAAAAATATATCAAGAAGTCTTCTGTCAGAGAGGGAAAGAAATTATTGATAGATACAGACAGTCAGATGCATAATGCCATTTTTTAAAAAAGCTTCACTGAAAAAGTCTTTTAGTCATTTGTTTAAATGATAGAAAGCTGTTACATTTCATAAGAGCATCAATGGAATAATATCCAACAGACAGAAAAACTTAGACTACTCAGTCAAATCAAATGTATCTAAGCCAGTATGTAAGACATCTTTCTGTCATTAGGTTCAAGAATGTCTGGGAATATAAATACATATATTTTGGTTTATTTAAGAAAATATTTTTTTCTTAGAAGAAAAAATGGGTAAATTGGGCATTGTGGGTCAGTCACTGTGATTTCAGTTCTGTGAAAAATGATGGCCCACATAACCAGTGACATATAAAAACATAAAGGAATAAAGAAATGGTCAGCATCCGTCATAAATTTATCAAAAACAAGCAAGTCAAAGCAAAGTACATTACTTCCAAGAATTTCCTCAAGACTCCCTTGGGTCCAGAAAGCCTAAATGCCTGATGTATCTGAGAGAGTTTGCGTAATAGAAGTAATGACTACACTGAGCTAATAAGTTAGTATGTCAGAAGATAGTATAGAATTCAGCTATCAAACTAATGCAAAACCCAGCATGCTGTTCAGTAGAGTGCTGGGAAGAGGACACTACATGCAGTAGCCAGATGGATTGTAATTGACTAAGATAGCACTTCTGTAGAAAATGCCCTGGTGTTCAGAGTATGACTGGTAGAGAGTAGTACTAGCAGGCTTAAATTACAGCAAGGAGAGTCTGCTTCAATATTAAGTACAACTTTTAAAATTAGAGAGATTTAAATAGATTGCACAGCGTGGCTATGTTTCCTCCACCATCAGAGGTTTTCAAGAACTACTTAGACAAATATTCATCAGAAATTACATATAAATAGCTGATCTTGCCTTAGGGAAGGGGAATACATTGCAGACACCTATGATACTGATCAATTCTGTGCTTCAAGTGCTGATACTTGCAGGTATATCTGATTGTGTTGACTTCTACTTTTGATGGACCACAAAAGGACATGTGCTGAAGTATTGCTGTTGGAGTTAGTCTAATCTGGCCAAAGACATAATCTCTTACAAGAGTTAATTCTTTTAAGATCAAAGACTGAAAAACGCAGAATTAGACCCAGGTGCTAGAGAAAACTTTATTTTTTCCTCTTTCTGACATACAGCACTCACATCAAACTTCTACATTCTTAGAAAATTATATATATCTACCCACAGTTAAATAGCCTGCTATAAACAGTTTACACAATTGGACACAGACAAATAATATGTGGCTGATAAGACGGTAATGGTGCTTTTGCCCATATAAAATAGGAGTGGATAAGAGTTCTTTTTCATAAACTGGGATGCCAAGTCCATTTTTCTCTCAGTAGAATACATGAATGGACTGTAACCGCTATTCCACTCAATATGAGAGAAGATTCCACATCAATATGCAACATAACATTTCACCAGCCATTTCATCGTCCATGTCTGGTTTCATCATAAACTGCAAGAGCAAAAGCTGAATTGGTTTGCTTATATGTCAGAAACCTTGATATCGAATTACAATTTGAGCTTACATGCTTTTAAGGCGTGTGTTGATGTGATGATAATAATAATAGTAATAATAAGAATAACACTTTGCAATTCTATAATTGCACTCTGATTATACCAACACGATTTACAAGCACCAATTATGTGAGCCTTTCAAAGCTCTTGTAACAAATGTAATGGGCCCAGATACAGCAATTACAATCATACTTCTCTTTCAGCAAGAATTTCCTTAAGACTTGTACATAATCTATAACAAAGAAAATAGAGACATATGAGTATTTTGGCAAAAACTAGTGTGCTAAAGATATAGATATTATTGTTATTCTTATTAAGCTACTTCTTTTTCTTACATGTCATTGTGTCACCACACAATGAACACTTTAAATTTTTCTTTCCTCATTTACAAAACAAAAGTTAGTTTGCAAATTGCAAACTTTGCAACTCCATCGTAATCAGTATAAGTACCTTATTAAATATTAATTTGTTGGAAGGCTCAGTATCTTTACTTTCCTCCTCACTCGGTGTTCATTGTTTTATGTAACGTGCGTGCTATTGTTTCTCTCACTTGACAGTTTGATTTCT
The DNA here is from genome assembly GCF_963921805.1 of Phalacrocorax carbo. Classification (NCBI taxonomy): domain Eukaryota; kingdom Metazoa; phylum Chordata; class Aves; order Suliformes; family Phalacrocoracidae; genus Phalacrocorax; species Phalacrocorax carbo. The sequence goes on along the minus strand of NC_087548.1, from coordinate 7,154,173 downwards.
GCAGCATACTAAAATGTTTAAAGTAGCCATAATGCAAATAATAAAGCTGAAATTTACTTCATACAGGCTTTTTATTTCAAAGTACTGCATACTTTTCACACAACTGCTCAAACATAAAAAATGAAAAAAAAATCAAAAAAATGTATTTGAATATGCATAAGTACTACTAACTAACTTTATGCTTCAAATCTGAAACACTGACCTACAATCTCCTCCAGGGCCACACTGCCTCATGACTTTCCGCCACCTATTTAATTTTCTTCAGTGTGGTCTTATCCTTCTACAGAAATTTTTTCTCCCTCCCTGCTGCCCTTTATCATTACTTTGCCTTTTTGGAGTTAGACCTTTAGGTCTGGCAGAGATAAGACACATTGCTTGAAAGCGGATACTTCACAGCTTTTGTATATTTTTAATATAAGGAAACTGTGTGTGATCTAAGCAAGGGTGTTTGAATTAATGTCAGAGTAGAGCTCTACGTGATATCTTGGACCAATGAGTAAACTCTGTGGTAAAAGAACACATGGCACAGCCCTTCAACTTCTGCCTTTCATGGGAAAGCAGAATCTGCTTCACCACAGCAATGAACCAAATTATACATTCCTCTAGTACCATCAGTGATAACTGAAGAAAACGGTGGTAGTAAATTTTATAAGACATGATATTCAGTTGATATAGTCCATCCTACTTTACCTTTTTCTATACCTTTACACCACTGCAGTGTAAATTTCTGCATAATTTGGTTCAATGAATTAAAATGAAACATTTCCTAAAATTAAATTTTCTTCATTAAAAAAAAAATTCTGAAAGTTTTTTCCTCTCTTGCCTTTATTTTTAACAATGGAAAATTAACAGATGCATTTTACTTTACTTTTACTTCATTTAATGTTTTTGTATTAGATAATTATAAAAAATTCTGTAAAAATATTACATATATATAAAATATATAAAGATGTCCTCATATATATATTATATATATCCTCAGTATTTCTAGAACTTATGTATAGCTTAAAGTAAACATACAGAATCATAGAATCATTAAGATTTGAAAAGACCTCTAGAATCATCAAGTCCAACCAACAACCCAACACCTCCATGTCTCCTAAACCATGCCCTGAATCGCCATGTCTACACATCTTTTAAATACCTCCAGGGATGGCGACTCCACCACCTCATATAGATACCCGCACTTATACACACAGAGGTTGAGAAAACACAGTCCTTTGCTGACCTAAAAACTATCTGTTTTATTTCTGCTTTCCTTAAATCAATCCCATAGGTAAACAGTAACACAAAAAGTATCTAGCTTTATAAGAACTTCTACTTCCAACAGCTGTACTTTCATACTTGTTTCATGTATGTCTTCATGTAGTCTGCATTAGAGCAGAAATAAAGCTAATAAGTGTTTATTTGAAACAAAGTAGAAACAAGAGATATCCCACATAACATTTTGTAAAGCAAGAAGTTAAACTCAGTGTAAGAAACAAGCTGCAGTGAAACAAAAACCAAGAATGTCTTTCTGTGTTGTGATAAAACCTATATACTTTGATAGTAGGCACCGTATTTCACTAACCTAATAGGGCTTTGAAAAGAAACAGTTCACTGCATTTAGTCAATACTTGGCACCCTGGTTCACTGGAATCCACCAAAACTCTCCCAGTATTAATATGGACAATGCATTGACATTTAAAATTAGGTATTGAACTGTAATTATCAGTGTAATTTGAAGTGACTGGAGGTCTGACTGTATATCTGCCAGGAACAGACATAAAAACACGTGGTATTTCAAGTTATTTCGATTTTTACAAGAATATCAATTCCCATTATGCATTGTTTGCTGACTCCATTTAAACAAAGGCAGCTTTTAGTAGATTGAAAATTATTTGAACTGGTTGAGAATGGAGGAATGTGCTCCTAGTTGAGGATTATTGAAGTTTTGTCGCCAGTTATGGAAAAGTCTTATTACAGAAACAAACATTATAGCAAAGGAAACAAAGGCTCAGCCTTATGGGTGTATAACAGGGTGTGAGGAAAACTGCAAATAACTGAATGTTTGTTTGAAGACAATGAAAATAAAATGCAGCCAGGGAGCAACAGTCAAGAATTTGACAATGTGTGTGTGTGTGTGTGTGTGTGTGTGTGTGTGTGTGTGTGTTGCTCAAGGGTTTACCTTCAAAATAACAAAACCAAATAATTTATCAAAGCACCAGCCAAAGGATTTTAGTAGGAAAAAAAAATGCCCTTTTAAAGTTACAAAAATAGTGAAAGCTGCTCCTGCAAAGAGGTATCGGTGTTTGTGGAAAGTAGGGATGCTGTGACTAGAAAATATGAAGGGAGAACCTGCAGTGGGTAAGGTATATATCATTGCATTAGGATATCAGGAAACTTTTTAAAAAATATTTGTATTCCTGAAAAATTGAACTTCTGATGGTGGCAGCTGAAGAAACGGCTAAATCAATATTTGTGCGTCCATCTTCCAGTTTACTCTGACACAGATGGAGCAGTACAGCAGGACATCATCTTGCTGCTGCCACATTTTGCTCCACTTTGGAGTACCTGTGGCTTTGGAGGTGACAGCAGAAATGAATCCAGGCCTCTCTCTCCATGCCTGAAGAGCAGGACTACATCACAGTTTGCTAGAAAGAGAACACTTAAAGCTGGTTTTGATCTCTAATGAAGTGTTTGTCACATTAGGCCACTGGTGCTGCAGATATCTAAGGGCTCACCAACAACTGCAGTCAAAAAGTGAGGATCAGAGGACATGCAACTATTTCTGGACAAATTATATGACTGATTGGACCTCAGAGAAAAGGCTGGCAAGTGTTCCCTTTTTATATTTGCGGTGTTCTTAGCCTGTAACAGGATGTCTTCTGAGTATTCTTCCTGTGCAGAATTAATAACAAAGAAAAAAACTAGTAGCTATCTTGTGATCCTGAATCCAGTTTACTCTAAAGCTGATGAAAATATTAGCTTTGATTTACAATTATAAAGCGGGAATCTTGATGCAGAAAGCATATCTGAATAAATGTAAAAAATGGAAAAATAATGTGAGCTTGGTCATAAACCGTGGCCCTCCCTGGCAGACCTCTATGGCAATCTGTCCTGCTGTCTCTGCCTGATATTTTCTCAGTGTCCTGAGTCCATTTTAACTTTTTCTAAAGACTACTCCTACTCCTCTGCAGCGGTCTGCTTCATCACCTTTCAGTCACTGAACTACAGTGAAGGTCTTAGCAAGAAACAGAACATGAAATAAGTCTTCAAGGGTAAGGGCAGAGCAAAGTACTCATCGTACAAATTGTTTATATCCTTTCATTTTTGTTGGGCAAAAGCAAGGGTTTCTTGTATTAGAAACACATTATTTAGACTTATGACTCAGAAAGTCTGAAACCCTGCAGTTCTATAGTATTTTACTGCATTTTCTATCTACTGACAGATCCTGATGATTTAAGTGTACATACATTATATATATTTAAGCAGAAGAAAATCCCTTCTGTTCTCCAAGATGCACTCAATTAAAATTTTTGTTCCATCCTTTGAAGTGTTGTGCTGTCCCTTCCATATTTGCCAGAGAAAGAGAGAGAAGAAATATATATGCCCCTGTGTTTCCTGCAGCAAAATCTGCAGCAGTGCTGGTAGGACAAGAGGTTAAATCCTGCACCCTGTCAGTGTGCAATTATCAAACCCTCAATAAATGTACTTAATTTTTTAGAGGGACACAGCAAGTTAGGATGATATATAATATCCTCCTCATGGGCTGGTTTAAATTCTCTACTACATTGCAGAGACAAAATGTTTATTTATTCTTTTTTAAATGTAATTTAAAAAAAAAAAACCAGTGTCCTTTACAATGACTTATCACAACATTTATTTTAGAGAAGTCAGATTGGTAGAATCAAGTGGGTGGCTTATTCTTTGATCATCTCTCCCTCTTGTGGCTGATTTCAGCAAGGAAATGGACTGTTATTTACAATTCCATTGAAATCAGGTAACTCTGAGTATTATCTGTTTCTAGTGTTAGGATATTGCTGAGTACGTTTAAGTTATTGAGTGTTACTAATTGATAAGGACATAATTTGATGCCCTCCACTTAGTGGTGCACATTTACACTTACATACTACAGAAATACTATGGTCTCATTGGACCTTATCTACTACCTTATCTCTCACCTGTGTACGTTACGCTACTAAATGGATGTATGTAAACTAAACATTTTTTTAAAAAAGCTTTCAAAAGTGCGATAAATTTTTTTACTTGCATAGAAGTTGTCAAATTAATACTAGTTTCTCTCTACAGAAAAAAAAATAGATAACATTGTGTGGTAAATCTTATTATAATTGTAAGTTGTATAGAACCACACACTGCCTCATTGCTTAAAGGAGCTGCAGGGTTATAGATTTCTCCCAAGGAGCAAGACATGTTTTCAAAAAACTATTTCTTCAGGTTGTTCCTCTCACATATTTGACATCTCTTTATACAGACTGAGTTATACTATTTTCCTGTCAGTCTAATTTGTTATTGGGCCTTTTATATGGCATTGTGAAAAATAAAACATGCAGGGAAAGAAACAGCTGCTCCTGGAAAACAAATAAACACAGAAACCAAAATTTGATACTACAACCAAAAAACTGAGCAAGGAGGGGGCCCTGACTAAAATTATATATGGGATGGGTTTGGGCAGGGGCATGGGGAGAGGTGAAAAAGAATCAGATCTGCAGCAATAATTTTGCTTTGGTCTATGTGTTGTTTAGAGGGGTTCACAGAGAGGTGGTGGCAGAGCTGCTAAGGTTCTGATGACTTGGACTTTATCCTCTTTCAGGACACTGACCTATGGTGGATTCCAGTTGGTCCAATGTGAATGGACACCACTCAGCTCACTGGGAACCAGACATGGGCAGCAGCAATGACCTCTGCATCCCTTCTTCATGCACTGTAGGCTACAGGCAGTTGGGCTTCTGGCTACCAGCCCGCAAATAGACTTCTAAGGATTTTTAAAATTGTACAGCATGTCTAAGACATTCACACAGAGCTGAAGTGTCTAAGACAGAACATATTTATCTTCTTCTGGAGGAACTGCAGAGATTTGCTGGGTTACTTTTTTTCTCAAAGCACCCTGGAAGCCTATGCAGGGACAGCTGAATCAACCTTCAGTAGAATATATTAACCTTGGAATTACAACATGTTCATGTGTATATTATCAATATCTGCACTAACTCAGTGGGAGCAAAGACTGACTCTCAAGAAGATGACTAGCTTTACCTCCTTGTCTAGCTCTGAATCCTACCCTGATATATCTTAAACGTGTCAGTTTAATGAAGAGTTTAATTTTACAAATACCGTGGACATGCATTGCATTCTAACAGCTTCAAAAATGGCAGACTACCAGCCCTCTTGAAAAAATAGCTCAAAGGGCAAAAAAGCATCTTCTGCAAAGTATGATCTAAAATTAAAAAAAAAATAAATATTTTTTCAAGAAAGTCTTTAAAGAGATCAGGATTTCCCTTGAAGTTGTTCTAGTTTCAGTGATGAATACTGGAACACAAATATTGCTGATGTTGCCATTAGCATCCTTTTAGCAATTCTCAACTTTTTCATTTGAGATTTGTTGCCTGACATGGCTTGTTCATCTGCTTAGGTCATCTGTTCCTCACGATGGCAACTGGAAAATTACTCTATATCAGTGGTCTGAAGTATAAATGCATTTATTGTCCTTGCTGTGTTCTCTTGGGTGAGGAAATGAGGGTTGTCTTACATCATGGAAACAGCAAGGTCTGTAGCCAACCCTAATTCTGTGTGAAGTTTCCCAATCATACTTCATCATCATTCAAAATAGCATTTGTGTCCCCTTCCTCTTGCTGATAGTTTCATAATTTCTAAAAGACATTGGCCTCAGCCAGAGGGAAAGCTTTTCCTTGAGCTACTAGCCTGCTTTGCTGGGAGATTAAAGACTAAAATCTTGACCTTCCTGGTTTTGATCTGTATTAATGTAGTAGAGGGAATTTTGGTCTCACGGTCAGTGATTTTATTCTTACAAGGAATAAAATAAGCCCTTTTAGAGATTATAGCATATGTGTTTGCTTGGCCAAATGAACCCATGGTGGAATATAGTAAGTGTCTGCAGTTGTTTGGTTAAGAAGATCTAAGCTAACTGAAATAAATTGCTCACTTGGAATTGCTCAAGTGGCTTGACACCCATATTTATCTGCCGTGATGCTATAGCTCAGAGACTACAGGAGATTTAAAGGCTGCAGAGAACTGAGTTAATTTTATGGACCTTGTTTTGATTTAGAGAGCCAATACAAATATTATGTACCTTCTTTATGCTTACTATAAGTGCTTTTAAAAATGTATGAAAGCAAAGCTCCATTCTGCCATAACGAGACATAACACACACTGGCTGTATAAAAATGATACATTGAAATACTTTCTTCAGAAAATAGCTTCTGAAAAATGTAGACTTTAGGATCATTGCTATCACGTATTTCTCATAAAAGTTCCAATTACACGTTAAATTACATATATATATATTTATTTGAAGCAAACAGGTCTTTTAAACTTTGTTTTTACTTTGAGATTTTCTAGCTGCTGGGATAAGCCTATTGTATTAAAGCTTATTTTACATTGAGCTCTTTATCAGATCTGCAGCTAGCTTGTAACCCCTAGGGGTTCAAATACAAGTGGACAAATCTCTTCAAGGTTTGCTTGAAACATCTTAAAAACTTACTATTATTTTCCTGTTAGATTCAGGTCAGAACTAATTTTGAAGAGACCTTTTAAACTTCTGATACTGTAACACCCCAGGTAAGAAGTGAAGTGGAAGTGGAGGAAATATGATAATCTGAGCTGAGGGAGACAAGCTACAAAAACAATTCTTTTGCAAGGGAAGAAAAAGAAAAAGCTGTACAAAGCCTCTTTTCAGTAACATTTTCAGTAGTATCTTCTATTTCTTTAACAATATCCTTTACTACTTTGAACATATTTTTTTTTAATCTTCTTATTAACACTTATTTCATGCTGCAGGCAGAACAGAAGGTGGCAAGAATCTTTTGATTGTTTCTGGCCTGATGCATTTGGCAGGTTGATGCTGCACATAATCACTACACAACTCTTCCTTGTTTTGGGAATAGGACTGATAACTGGACAAGACCTGATTCCTTGTTGTACCAAGTGTCATGTAACACGGTCCACACATCCCTGCCATGCCTCCCAAATAGCGTAGTGAAGGTCAGCAGAATCAGTTCTCAACTTACAGGACTAGCCTTGAGCTCAGCACCAGGGCCAGTGGCATCTGGGCAATGTGAAACTGGGGCATTTCGGGTTGAATTTTGTCCTTAGAATGCTGCTGCCATCCAAAGACACAAGCTGGTACTGCTGTGCTGCTGTGTATGCAGGAATCTGCTGCCAGTAGTTCTGGAAAGAAATAGGAGGGCAGATGTGTATTCATTGCTCAAGTTCCACTTGTTCTGCTAAGGCTCTAAAATGAGAATAGTTTCTTCTTTTTTTTTCCTTCTTTTTTATTTTTCATTTAACAAACCACGCCACTTTCATGAGAAGTAACTGGTTTCAAAATTATGTAATATATAATTGCCCCTGGCTCATGAAAACCTTTATTTTCTATGATGTGAACACCAAGCTGTGCTGCAGAGCACAGCCTCTGTTCCTTGCCCTTCCCATGTCTTCCTGCAAAGGATCTCGCTAATTTTTCACGTCAAACACCTCAGCAAATTCTTCTTTGTTTAGAGTACTTAAACGGCAATCAGGTATTTTTCTAAAACAGTCTGCTCTAGATCAGCAGATTAGATGGGGCCCAATTAACACTTCCTACCTTCCCTGGCATGATCATTCACACAGAAGAGATAAATTCCTAGGCTTTACTGATGAGAAATCAAGAGACAAAGTTATGCTGCTGCAATTATAGCAACATTTACTTTAGCATGCACTTGTATGGACAGGATGAGTCATTACCCAAACTGAGGAAAAATCATATAAACATGGATGTCTTCTTTAATCTACTTCACATATTAATTTTCTAAGTACCTCTGGTCAATGCATTAGAATACAACTCTGAGCAATTAAAATCCCTTGTTTTAATACTTCTTCCAGCACTTACTAGTCTATAACTATAGTCACATTATTGTTACAACTTCATTGTACATTTCACAGTTAACCAAAACTAGGTCTTACAAACTGTCTAGCGTTACAATTTATAAAAAATAGTATGCCTTTATTTTTCTTGGTGACCTCAACAAATATGATCCTCACTACAGTGAATTTTATATCTCAGCATATCTACAATACAGCTTGATTACTACAGAGAAAGGTCCTAGACCTAAATTTGACCTGCTTTTCTGCAGAGTCCAACCATTTCAGTGAGGTCAACAAAGCAGTTTAGAAGTAGTTTGTCATTCTGTAAGAAGTGTTGCATTAATTTCTTTGCTTTTTTAAAATTCTTTATAACAGTCTCTCTCAAATTAACATCTAGCCAGTTATTCTGTCATATTAAGAGAGAAATTCCTTCATTATCCCATCTAGTGGCTCCTGAGTGCTTCAACCTATTTATGATTTTCATCTATGTGTTTGTTCTTCTGTGAAATTACACAGGCTATTACTATTAGGACATAATTAATCCTACTTCTACTGTTTGGTGGGGAGTTCCACAGGTTAATTGTGCTATTATACAATTATGCTTCAATACTTGTGAAATACTGCTTGTTTCAGCTCTAATTTGGCTTATGTTATCGCCCCTTTTTCTATATTAACCTTCTTGTCACCACCTCCACTTTTCCATGGCTTAAAATTCACTCTCATGTATGATCTGAGGATACTTGAATGTGGGAGCCTTGCCAGCACTGAGTAGTCAGCTCCAGTGTCCTCTGCTGCTTTTCAATACTCTCTCATCACCACCAAAACTGGTATTAAAAGACAAAGACTTCCCATTTCTTTACTTCAGTCACATAACCAGACCACTTCATTTTACCGTATTAACCTTAACAATGCTACAAGCTTATGTTATTTTTACTACTGTTGCAGGGTTTGTAATTTAACACAACCTAGTTGACATTTATTTTGGTTATCAGACTAGGAATACATTTTTCCCTCTACAGAGTTTATATTAGGTTCCAGTGTCGGGGGGCAAATGGGGCTGTATGTTCACCTAGTCTGAGGTACAGTTTGAGACCGTTTCCATTTGGAGAAGAAAACAAGAGAATTGCTTTGCTTGGGGAATTGCTGGACATCTGGAAGTTATAAAGCTTCTTTTGGTTAGTTTACCTACAAATCTAAAACTGTCATAAAGCTTGAACCTGTAAAGGAAGGTGGATGATGTTGATGACACACCTGGGAAGTCTGTTGGAGAGAGATGGTGAAAGTGATGCTGAATGCTGGTATGTTCTCAATAATAACGAAATTGAGACTGGGACAAAGTCGAACCTCATACTTCTGAATCACCTGACCATCCTGACTAACTTGAGGACACTGGTCTGGCCAAAATCCTCCTATAAATGGATAACATAATTTTGGGCTCTGAACACTTCACTCAGAATTTGGTCCTCCTACTTTGCAGGGAAATAAATTACTTTGCTCTTCTCACTTTATATGAGTCCTGTTGCAAAACCAGGAGGAAACAGTTCCATTTTCAAATAAGTCAATGAATAAGAAAAACATTAATGGCTGAAGCTTCTGTGCCACCTAGGGATTTAGTCAGACAGCTCTATCAGCTTCAGGATTGAAATGTCTTATATGCTTTTTGAAAATATGCCTCAAAGATTTTACTGCAAAGGCAAAACACAAAGGCAGCAAAGATATTCACAGTGAAAGTGGAAATTCCCTTCCTTGTGAATATCACTGGACTCTTCAAAAGGCAGCTACTCTTGTACATCATAAAATGTAATAACCGGATATGACAGGTGATTTTAAAAGGAGAACGAAGACAACAGATGAGCTTTCTATTTGCAGTGTGCTGCTTAGAGATGTGTATGCTGACATTAAAACAAAAACCCCTCAGATGCAGAGTGTCACAGCCCCATGGATATCAAGTAGTTCCCCAGCAATGAAGCTGCTGGGAATATGCTCCATGGCTCACAGCAAGCAGTAGGGCAGATTAAGAAGCATGAATTAGAGGCATCAGACCACCTGCATAGCTGAGGGAGAAAACTGTACTTAAATGAGATTGACTGAACCATTGTAGCTTAAATGTGGGAGCTGATTTTACCTCCCCACAGGTCCTTTTTCTTCATCTTGTCAAAATTTGCATTATCCCTAACAGACTGCATATGAAATCTAACTAAGCATCTGGCTCCACAGTAACTGCTTACCAGACAGAAGGTATCACTGGCTTGGACATGAGGTGGCAGGATGAGATGACAAACACTGAGAACACCCAGGCCCTTCTCTATCACTGCATCCAGCACGCTATCTTTGGCAAGACATATAGAGTGTCATCCTCCTCACCTTATTTTAACTATCCAAAATATATTTATCGGCCTAAAATGGTGACCAGGATTCAAGAAGGGAGAGAGAAAATGGGGGATTCCCCTTTCCTATCTTTGGTGTTTATGTCTAGCAGATGTAGTACTGGAAACTATTTCATAATTCAGATATCTGGATATAAGCAGTTCTGTGTGTGCATAGAATCATAGAACGGTGTGGGTTGCAAGGGACCTTTCAAGGCCATCTAGTTCAACCCCCCTGCAGTGAGCAGGGACATCTTCAACTAGATCAGGTTGCTCAGAGCCAACCTGGCCTTGAGTGTTTCCAGGGATGGGGCATCAACCACCTCTCGGGGCAACCTGGGCAGGGTTTCACCGTCCTCAGTGTAATGTTTTCCTTATATCCAGTCTAAATCTCCCCTCCTTTAATTTAAAACCATCACCCCTTGTCCTGTCACAACAGGCCTTGCTAAAGAGGTCACCCCCATCCCTCCTACAGCCCCCCTTTAAGCACTGAAAGGCCACCATAAGGTCCCCCCGCAGCCTCCCCTTCCCCAGCCTGAACAACCCCAGCTCTCCCAGCCCGGCCCCACAGCAGAGGGGCTCCAGCCCTCGGGGCATTTCTGTGCCCCCTCTGGCCCCGCTCCAACAGCCCCGTGTCTCTCCCGTGCTGAGGAGCCCCGAGCTGGAGGCGGCGCTGCAGGGGGGTCTCACAGAGCGGGGCAGAGGGGCAGGACCCCATCCCTCACCCTGCTGCCCACACTGCTGGGGACGCAGCCTGTATTGATACCAGGGGTTGCCCCAACACATGTGCAGGACCTTGCACTTGGCCTGAAGATCTGCCAGCTCCGGTCTGTTCCCTTGCACCTGAGGACTGTTTCCCAGGGGGTCCTGCTGACTAACTCCTTGAAGGGCTGGACGCCCACTTTCCTAAAATTTAGGGTCTTGACTACACTCCTCACTTTTCCCATATCAGGACTGTGAACCCCACCAGTGCATGATTGCTGCAGCCCAGGCTGCCTCCAATCTTGATGTCACCAGTGAGCTCACTTGCATTGGTGACCATCAGATCCAGTGTTGCCTCCCCTCAGATAGGGTTGTCTATTATTTTATGTAGACATGAGAAATTTTTGACATATTGATCAAATCCTACCCCAAGCAAAAATGATTCTGCTCTAATTAGTTTTATTTTATATTCCTAATTTCATTTGTCTCCCTCTGTGAGCCCAGCGTGATCATCAGAAAACAAAGTCATCTGTTAATGCTGTTAAATACCTACTATGACAAATGACAAGAGATTGTCAGAAGGGTAGAGTCTTTGTTGATGAATATGCTAACACAAAAGGGTAGTTCAAAAGCTGGAAGGCTGAGACCACATCAGTCAAAAAGGAAACAAAAATATCCTCCTCATCATGATGGCAAATAAAGCTGGAACTGTTTACAGAAGAATACAGGAAATGTTTCTATCAACCAGACCCTTTCGTTTAAGACTCCATAGAGCTTTTGGAAAGATTTTTCTTTAGATAAGATGCACATTGCTGACCTTGGGGCAACCCTGTGTATGGGAAGTGGGACTGGATGGACACAAGAGGGGGTCCCGCTCAACTATAGCAGCTGATGAGTTCAGGACTATCTGCACAGTGACTCCACTAAATGTCACCATGTAAACATGACACATGTATAAACATTGTGTAAATACATGTGGGTCCATGTGTTCAGATGTAAAAAGCACCCTCTCTGTTTAAAGGAACACATCAGGGTGTGGTTTGCCTTACAGATTTTGTTACCTAGCCCTTGGTTAACTACCCTTTGAATGACTGTTTTCAGTAATTCATGTAAGTTTGATACAGGGTGGTATGAAGGGAGCTGAGACTTTTTTTTTAAAATAGTATATTAAACACTGATATGTGTTGCACATGACACATCAGGGAATATGAACATATAACATATTCCTTTAATATATGTGACCAGTGGAAGTACCACATTATATATTGAATATGGCTGTATTAATGTGTTATACAGAATATTTAAAAGCAAGGTTTAAAAATATGATTGCATGTAGGGGTCTTTTTTGGTGTGAACTTGAGATGCTTTGTATTCAGTAGGCTGAGTAGACTCAGGTTTCCCTTTTATGTTTCTTTGCTCTTCTAACTATTCAAAGATTGAATGAAATCAGTGATACTCAGCAATATGTGAATCCTTTAGCACTTAGAAATGAAGTCAAATAAACACCCTATTTTTTTGCATAAGGGTGGATACCACAACAATATTTACAAATGGAAAACACCAGAGGGTAGTATTTATTTATTTTCCAAGATATTTGGAAACAGTACAGTACTCTGGCTGCTGAATCCAGAAAGATATAAATGAACACTTAAATTCCTCTCTGTCAAATATAGTCTCTTCCAGAATACTTCTATTGGTGAGTACGTGAGAAAGCTGAGGCTCCAATCATATAAGCTATCAGGACAAGACTGAGAAGTGTAGTGTTGTTAAGGAAACTAAAGATAAGCACTACACTGGCAAGCTTTCCTTCTCTAGCAGCTCTGAATTATTAACACCACAAAACAGAAGCAATGAAATCTTGAGAGTCACTTTGTAGGGCTGAAATGAATAATTTAGGAAAGCTACTGTCTGTTGTCTCCTTGTTATTAAATAGCCAACTGGAAATGACTGAAAATGGCTGAGAGCAACAAAACAAAGGGTGTTGAACTAACACCTTTGCACAGCTTTGGGCTTCTTTGCTTGAGCTGGAGCGTGCTGTTACATTTAACTATAGGACAAACAATTTCTCTAGCACTAAATCTGAGTGCTTGGTTGGATAATTATCTATCTGTATTGTTAGAATTGTCTTCTACCAAAAACCAGACCTAAAATTTTGTTACCCAAGCTGATATGCTGGTGATTTTTACTGTTATAATAATCCAAGCCATGAGCCAAGGTCTGCAGTTACATGGGTCTGGAGTTCAAATTCTAAATTTACTGTTAGTTATTTTTTTTCCCTAGTTTTCAGATTTGCCTGCTACATAATAAAGGAATCTAATTCATTTGCATTTCTCTCTATTGATGTTCAGTGTAATCTCAATTTCAAGTACAAATGACATGGCTGTGAAAAACTGCTATCATCCATATTTCTCCAGTGGATATGCACATAGTGTCGGATAAGCACATAGTGTGGGATATGGTAGCTTTTTTGCTAAACCATTTCTGTCAGGAAACCGGGACTAATTCTGTGAGATGAGGTGAGCTGATAGCCTTTGCTTACAATTGCATAATTAACTTTTACCAAAAATGTTCTTATGTAATATTTCTTAATTTCTTATGTAAAACTTATGTTCATATGTAACATTTACAATAACAAGTAGCCCCAGCTTGGATGAAGTTTCCGCTCAGTACGAAGCTGTGAGATGTAAGCAAATGCAATATATGGCTTGGAAATTTTAGTTAAAGGCCCTGATTCATCCCCACCTACTTTTGATGCTAGACTGTGCCACTCTGGCTGGGGGTCTTCTCACAAACAGACCCTCTATGATTGGCAGAAGGAGGTAACTACCTTCACAGGTGGTAGCAATGCCAAATCACCACACGACAAGACAGTGACCTAATTTAACTTCAGTTAAATTCCTAAAGGTAGGCAAGTGAATCCAGGCCAAAGACATACAATGAGCAGGAGCTGTCATGAACAAAAACAGAGGACTTAAGCCCCATTAGGCAAAGCAAGAGCTTGTTAGTAAATAGTGCTATACTTTTTCCACCTCAAAGCAAGCAAACCTGGGTATTAAGGCTGGATCATGATTGTAACCCAGACACCTTAATATCAATGAGTGAAAAGAACAGTAGACAACTTATAGCGTCTAAACCCCATCAATGTTCTGAAAAATGAGGTTATCCTCCAAAGGAGCACAAGCATTAATATGAAAAGGAGAAAAGCAGCATCTGAGCTGTTCATCTGATGCTGCTCTAGCATCTGGTACTGAGCTGAAATCCATTGCCAAGCACTGCTGTATATTCTGCTTCCCTGCTGCATCTAGGCAAAACAGCAATGCCTAAATTTCAGGACTTTTTCGGAAGCAGTGCATGGGAGCAAAGTGCAGTTATGAGCCAAAACTAAATGAAAGGCCAGCCAAAGTCAGAAATTCCTTGAACCCAGGTAATTCTGCACACTAGAAAAGTGCTGTTTGTTCATCTCTACAACTCTTTTTTTCCACCATGAACACCAACAATTTCCATTCTTCTCTCCTTATTGTGTGCACAGTGAACATCACAGGGATAATGCTTACTTACCCCTCAGGGAGTTTGAGAAGATTAATTAGTTAATGTTCTCAGTGCATGTCAAAGATGAAAAGCTCAGTGTAAGTAGTGAGCATTTGTGTATTCATAGACAGCAGAAATATTCATTCTTTACATGAAAGAAGAAAAGTAGAAGTGTTTGCTAGCTGTGTCCAGTTTCCAGATATGAAACCCTTATTGTATGGAAAGCCTACAAAATTACATTTTAATAGTTGAGCTATTTAGAGAAAATATTGTATAAGGTATCCAAATGTCTATTTCTGCTTTTGAGTCTGGGTGAAGAAAACATTGAAAAGCTCTGATTCCATTTGGAGAAAAGAAAGAAAAGACAAGTTATGTTGTTTAGTGAGATGATAATGGAAATGGAGGAAAGAAAATATTCTGCTTGGAGTTTATAATGCAAAGAGTATTTAAGATGTTTATACCTCAAATTTTCCCCCAAGATGCCGCTACTTATCTCACTTCATACTGTCCATTCTGTATAGTAGGCCTTGATCTAAACCTTAGCAAAGGCACTGGATCTTTCTACTGTTGCGGTTTTTTGTGGTTGAAACTCTATTTTGCCTGAATCAAAAAGAGGACATTTGGACCTTTTCCTCTGATTGAAGAGAAATAACAGAAAATTAAAAATAAATATTAAATGATAACTGTGTGAAATCACAGAATCACAGATGAAGATAAACGATGAAGATAAAA
Organism: Phalacrocorax carbo; assembly: GCF_963921805.1. NCBI lineage: Eukaryota > Metazoa > Chordata > Aves > Suliformes > Phalacrocoracidae > Phalacrocorax > Phalacrocorax carbo. Next base: position 7,138,766 of record NC_087548.1, on the reverse strand, counting down.
TCAGATTTATTTTGTACTGTAATGCCATAAACTCTGTTTTTAACAACCTTAAAGTAAATGATCTAGGAATGTCTCTTCCAATATTTACTGTTTCAGAAGTTATTCTGGAGTGGGTGTTTGGGTTATTATCAAGAAAGAGTCACTGGACTACATATACCTGCATATAAATTAATATATATACACCACTGAATGCAAATATATATACTCATATATAAGGCTCATACATACATAATGTACATACACATGTATGAACCTAAGGCTTACATACATATATACAAACATACATACATATGTGTGTGCATGTTTATGTGGGTATATGTGTACAGATGTATATTGAGCCTTAGGTTTATATGTACATACATTTGTATGTATGTATGTATGTTTGAGCCCTCAAAGTTTAACTCCATTGTGCTTAAAGATGTGAAGAAAAATTAAAAAAAATACCCGTGTGTCTTTGGGAAGCAAGCTTCATAATAGAGGAGAAAACTGAGGGAAAAAAACCTAAACTTAAATCCCACCCCCTAAATCAAATCATCAAAGCAAAATATAATCTTCATTTTAGCAGTAAGGGACATAGTTGCAAATCCTTGTCCTGCCTCATAATGTAAAGCCAATTCTGACACAAAGTTTTCCAGAGGTTTTTGGCTTTGTTGTCTGTAAAATCGCTTGGAGGAAGAGCTCTTCCAGCCTCATGGGAGCGGGGAGTCCGGGTAAATCACTGGTCTCAAAGTTTTTATTCTGTATAACTATAATAAAAGTTCCCAAGTGACTATAAGAATAATTATTCAAAGGTACTGGTTTTTTGACGTCAGACTGCACGGTTGTGGTCAAAAGCAACCGAAATAATTAGTATTTTGCTTGTTCCTTGAATTAATTTAGTCATGCATTCTTCCTTTTGGAGTCAAAATAACGTCTACTGTATAAATTTTTACTAGCTTTGTAAATCAAAATTAGGCTTATCCTGGATCAAATATAGTCAAGCAATAGCAAACTGAATTCTGTATTCTGTTATGGGAAATATAAAATTATTCTTATTTCTGTTTTTCTTAGAGATCTGAAGAAAGTTTTTTACAGAAATATAGTTTGGCCATAGGGTAGAAAGGGAGTTAGGTATAATTTATTTTTTTTTACCTGTAAATGAAGCCATAATATGTTAAGGTGCAAATGACAACAGGGAATCCTTCTGAAAGTAATGTCATATATTCCCTTTTTTCTAACTTGTAGCAACTAAAATTTGTAGAAGAGTAATATCAGAGACCAGTGAGCCTCAACCTGCAGAATTCTCAAAGGACTTGCAAATTTGTGAATTTTCCCAGTTTCTAATGTGTCATTCAGTTAGGGGGACTACATGTTTTAGAAGATTTTCCACATAGAGAAGCAACTGTGCTATGTAAATCACAAGGGATTTGTGAGATGGCAGTGCCCTGAGGGATCTCCATCCCAATAATTAATGCTCTTTCCCTCATTTTTCTTTTCTGTAAAGAATCAGAACAAAACTGAAAGCGCCCCATTTTGTGGGTGATTTCAGATACTTTGCTTTTGTTATTACTGCTCTGTGGATTATTGATGACTTTTCCAAGTTAACAACAAGCAAGTGTAAACCAATAACATTTTTTTTTCTACCACATCTGCAATTGTTTTGTGCCTATAGGGCAGCTTCTGCATGCAGAGATTGGTTATCCTGAGACAAGAACTACTTCCTGGGAAAGTAGTTGTAATATTGAGATGAACAGAGTCTGCATCTGCCCAAATGACACAAAGAATTTCCACTATCTTTTTGTATCTTCAAGAAACCAAGAATGGTAAGTGCTGTACTGAAATGCTGACATGTACCTGGACCCAAAAGCACACAAAATCTGTAGCGAGAACCAGAGCGAAACGAATGGAGAACTGAATACGGAGAACTCAAAACCTCCCTGAACAGCTCAACATCTGTCGTTGAATTATGAGGACTGAATTAGCCTCAAAAGACAGCAAAAGAGAAATATGAGTGGTAGGAACATTAGGAGAATAAAATGGGAGTGTGTAAAAATAAAATAAAATAAAATGCAAAAGCACACCTTGTGGGCTTACACCGTTACACAGGGAAGCTTGCTTTGTGCGTTCAAAGTGCCCAGTAGCACAGGCTCCCTCGATGTCCTCAAAACTAAGATGCCTTTGTAGGGTCATAAGCAAGAAGCAAGCCCAGAACTGCTCAGCCTGCGGAGACGATAGCCAAGACATTATGTTCATACTTTTCTTTGCATTCTCCATGTCTTTCCTAGTTATCATATATACGAGGTGAGACAGAGTAGAGGAGAACTAGTGGCCTGCACCAAAGTAAGAATGGAGCTGAACAGCATGGAAGAAAGGATATTACAGTGTAGTTGGACAAGGGACTATATGCTCTGATACTGATGAGAAACACCCCACATGCTGGTCAGCCTTGTTTTCAGAGCTGGCTGCAGATTGCATCAGTGACAGCAGACCAGCGTGCTGGGAGACAGCTCTCACCAGAAGCCGAAGAAGTAAATCAAGTGTTAGTAGAAACATACAGCTATTGCGAGCTGCTATATGTACCTAAGGAGATGCTCACCCCTTTAAGCACGGATATCTAACCTGAGTATCCTCTGAAGAGCCGCCCATTTTTTCCTCGCTATGTGCTATGTACATACGGTACCAGTGAAAGGTAAAGTATTTTGAGACCCCTTGGGATGCATGTCTATATACTAGTCCAATAATTGTTTGATCGCTTATTTCCTACCTTTTCCTCTCAAAATCTTCAACATGAAATACACCAAATAGTATGATTTGCTGAGAGCTAAACTAAGGAATTGTAAGGGAACTATGCTTTTTGCACTTACTTGCACATCATTTAGTGACACAGCCCTTCAAAAAAAAAAAAAAAGCTTAATTACATTTTGTGTAATCACAGAGATAACACAATCCAAATAGTCTGAAAGTTACAGGTATGTTTGTAGCCATTATTTTTCTGAAAATAGCTAGGGCACTAGCACCAAACATGGCATTTAAAATAATTAAATGTGTAAGCTTATTTAAGGTAATGGTGCAGCATGAATCAGACTGCAAGTATATAAATAGGAATGTAAAAGCCTTCTTATCTTTGGTTACCATGCCAATGACATCTAGATATCAGATGACGTCATTTGCTTTGTTTTATAAGCACGAATGAGTCCCCCATCTGCAATCAGTGCTGTGAGAATTCAATGAGCAGACAGCATTGTGTCTTTTAAGAGATCACTGCCGGCAGAAATAATGGTGCCTGGTGGTACATCGCAGCTCTCCATAAAAAGAGCTATAGAAAGCTTGCTAACTTGGACAAGTTTCAAGATCAGCAAGCCACCTCCTGAAGATAAAGTTGCTCAGAAAAACAAGGACATTTTCAACATTGTCATGACTCCTGATCGCATCCCTAAATTTTTCATCCCTTCTCTGGACATAGAGCATATTTCCTTCCAACAGGAGCCAGAAGAAGATACTGCGGAGAATTCCCCTGAGAGAGGAATCTCTGACGAAGCTGTTCAAAAGCGCAGAACAACTAGAAGCAAGTCTGAATCCTACATCAGGAAAGATGCATTGTGCAAAGAAGAGAGTCTGGACAGAAGAGGAACCCTGTGCTTTACAGACCGAATGATTTTCCCTGGAGACCTGGAGAGAGCTGCACATCATTCCGACCCAGCAACCAGAGCTGCCCTTTCTTTGCCACACCTCTCCAAAATCACCACCCCTTATGGGTTTCTCACATTGGGTGAGAGTCCCAATACAAGGAGGAAAGAGTCTCTCTTTTTTCAGCATGACTCTGAAGAGCTTAAAATCCTCATGTCCCAAAGGAAGAAGGCCTCATCTTTTGCAAGGAGCTCATCCAGCCCTTTCAGTGAACTGCAACAGGCCGCCAAGTACATAAAGCCTTCAGCCACTCCTTTTAAGACCAGGCGGGCTGTTTCCTGGGAGGCAGTCTGCAACAGCCAGCTTTCTCCTCTGCACTGCAAATCAGACTCCGAAACATACCCTGTGAAATGTGAGAAGAAGAGGTTTCAGGTGACAATGAAGAGGCACCTGGCCAGCATCAAGCGGATGCGATCTGGCAGTGGGATGAACTGGCTATGCTAACAGCACAGCAGGCAGAGTGGTCCCAGCTCTGAAGTCCTGTGAAAATTTAAAAAAGACAGTCTTCCACAGTGGTGTCCAAGCATTCAGCATTGCGAGCTCCCGATAAAGGCCAGACAAACAACCAGAAAGAATTTATGTCTGACTGGTTGAATGTATCCTCTGTTTCCTCAAGTCATACTCAGCAGCTTTGGATCTTTTAAAATGCAATGAAAGACAGGACTAAATGAAATAGGTCATTTTCCAAAGGGAATGTTGTCTTTTCTGGTCATTCCTGTATGATTGGTAAGAAGGAAGGAAGTTCCTACATCAAAAACAAACTACAAAGACAGAAAATGTCTGCTTTTAGGGTAGCAATGTTGGTTTCAGACTGATAGCAAACTTCAAAAGAAGACACATGCTAGCTAGTCAGGTAAAAGTTGTTTTTCTTTTTTTTTTCTAATATTAGAGTGTAAGTTAAAACCAATTAAGAGTTATTTTGTCCCAGGCTGTTTACAGCAGGTAGTTGTAAACAGTCGTTCATAACTTCTGGCAGGAATATGCTGGCAGAAGGGGAAGCCAGGTTTCTGCCTTGCTGGTGACAGTGAATAGTGAGCAGTTCTTTCTATTTTTAACAGATATGCTTATTTTATGCACTCTTGTAGTTAGCCATTCAATGTGACTGGAACTAGGGGGAAACTGGTATGATTTGGTTACCTTGCTACCAGTGTCAAAGTATAACACTGTGCTATTTATAACCTGTCATTGTTCCAGTTATGACTGAACCCAATAAAATCTCTTTTTCTTTAAGAGCCTTTCTTGTCTTTGCTGTTGCCTTTATTTTTTTCACAGACTTGTCCTTACCTTAAAATTGGAAAGGGAAATAAAGCATGAATATTTAGCATCCACAGAACTGCTCCTGTTAACCTTAGTTGTTTTGTGAGGCACTCGTATTCCAGTGCATCAAACACCTCGGTGGAAAAGCCATCAGTAACAGCTAGAAGTGTCCAATGACATCTAAACGTGAGAAGAAAAGTTTTCTTGTGTGGAATTATCAACACTTTCAGGCTGCTAGTCTCCAGCTAAACAAAATTTACTTGCCACTGGATAGCAAAGAAAGATAAATTAAGTTATCTGCAAGACTTTTCTAGGGTAGAGATCTGCCCTAAGTTGTATAAGAAACAGAGTTAGCAGGAGATGAATTCTGGTAAAATCCGTGAGTTTGGTTTATTTAGCCACCTAGCATACGAATAAAGTCAGCGGTGCCTGTGATAAAAAAATACATCTACTTTAGCTGACAGGAAAGTACTGTAACATTTGTAATTAAAAATCTCTTTGACAATCTTTTGTATTTAGTTTATTTGTGTTGCATAATCTGTAGTAGATATTTAAAATAGTATCAAGTGACCTTGCTACACGGGAGAAGAACTGCTATCTAAAGAGATGAGATTGCACCTGTTTGACAGACAAGGAACAAATTCTGTGCAGCAAATACAGCACAAGTAGCCCATGAAACTCATGTTCCAAATAATCTGAAAGAGTGGCTGTGCTTCCCTGGCTGCGCAGGAGCACAGAGACCATGGTGCGTGAAATGACATATGTATTTGAAATGGAATAAATTCACAGATGGCTGACTCCCATGACGGCAGCACAGACATCGAACCCTGGGATAGTCATCCAGACTCCCTTTATAATCTAAAGGAAGATTCATCTCATCTCCTACAAAAGACACCTAAAATTGATCAGGTGTTTACACAATAGGCTTTGTCCAGAAGAATCCCACTTAAACATCACCATGTCCTCACAGGAGGCCAATGGCAATGCTTGGGATCAAACCCTGAGTTGTCAGCTTGGGGTTTTGTAAAAAAGACCATGACTCTGCTCTCAATATAGGAACAAATAAGATATTTTTTTTTTAGAAAAGTATTTTGAAAACCAAGAAAAAAAATGCAATTTGCAGAAATATGCTGGGCTGGGGGGAATGCAAAAGGCCTGTTGAAGATATGTTTGCCATTTTACCTTGTCATTCTGCAGATTTGTATTAGGAGTGACCATGATTGAAAATCTTATCAGTATTTTCCACGGAGAAATTGTTTGCCAGAGAATGTTAGATGTCAGAACCCATTTCTTTTCTATTTCAAGCAGGTATGCCATCCTTAGCTTGCCGTGGATACAATCAAAGTCTTAAGGCCCTATCCAGAGTTAGGGTACATCTTTCGGTTGCACAGCTGGCTACAAACACAATACATTTGGCGTATTGTGGCTCTGTCTGTGATACTGTCATCCTACAACTTTGTTTTGTTTATTTTCTCCCACGCATCCTACAGATACGCAGAGCAGAGTCAAGGTGGGGTGTACAAGTTCGTCACCTCTGAGGTCTCAGTGACTCGGAGCTAAATGGATGTTTGGGTGCCATGATACCAAGGTGCTCTGCTATTGCTTACTGATGTGCTTCACCTGTACAACACTGAAAAAACAGAACACTTCAGCAGCTTGGGAGCCAATTTCCCTTGCATTTCTTGTTTGCACTGGAAAAGGTCCTCTTTTGCTGCCACTTTGCTAAGGAATTCTTCAGAGATCCTCTTTATTTGGGCTCTTTGCTGTATCATGATAAATTTGAGAGGATATTGTTAATTCCCAGTTTGATGGCTATGACAGTTTTGTAGGTCTTCTCTGACATGGGGGTGGAAAAGAGCAGGGGATGGGTGAGGGTTATGTGGGACCAAGTGTAGAGAGTCAGCAGATAAAGTGATGACCGCTCCTCATTGTAAGAGACTGGAAAAATTGAACCACTATGGGGAAGGAGCTTCCAGAGATACTGCGTTGTCTTGAGGAGATCAGCTTATATCTTGTGAAAATGGATCTGACGCATGATCCTTTCCCTCTAAGGTGATGACCACTGAACTATTACTCTTTACCTCACCCCTTTCTCCTTTTTTCCAAGAGGCCAACAGACTTGTTGTTGGACATACTGCTTGTTATTCATTTTCTCTCCTGTAACGGAGAGGTAGTAAGCACTGTTTCATATTGAAATATTTGAATATTTGAAAGCACTATTTTCACAGTCATTAAAACAACAACATTTGAGACTTTATTCATTCTGTTTCTCCATGATAGTAGCTTCTCTCTATCAGTGACTGGAATGCTGGAGGCAAAAACCCAAACCTAATTACCCAGAAAATATGTCTATTTTAAAAACAGCCTTGGAATGAGCTTACAAAAAAGGCATACACTGAGACATCATGCAGCAAGAAATTAGATTCAATGACCTATGAGATCCCTTTCGGTTTAAATGCACACAATGCATTGGCAAGTTTCATAGTGTACTCAGGCAAAGCAAGGCATTACAGGAAATCAGCATGGATACCTCAATATGCTTTCCTAATTCATTATATATAAATATCCATTAATGCCACTAAGACTTGTTTAACTCTCAATTGTGTGCAAAATGTAGTCTGTTACAGCAACGCTTGTGACCATTATGACTTCAGCAAGTGCTTCACAAGAGCATTCAAAAGCTTTATTTTGACACTAGGAAAGTAGGGGAGCAGGGTCATCTCTGGCATTTGTTTGTGGGCAGGGGTTTTGATTTGATTTATATTTCAAGAAGAGAATCAACACAATTTTTTAAAGTTTGGGGGGGGTTTTGTTGTTTTTATGTTTTGTTGTGTTTTGTTTGTTTTTTTTTTAATTTCCAACTTGAATTAGTTGACACAACCAATTGGAAAATGTGGATCTTGACAATTCAGTAAGTGTGTAAAGTTTTTTGTCTGAAAACAGGACTTTCATGAAAATATGAGCAAATTTTGACTTGGGTTTGTTATTTGTTCCTGTGATTAGATATATTAGCACTCCATACTTATTGTTACTTTTCAATCTTAGTTTAAAATTTATCTGTATTTTTAAATTTATTACTGTATTTCATTATAGGTCAATGTGTTTTCCTGAACTTCTGCATAATATTGGTCTCTTCTGTTTAAACTTCAATCACATTTCATCACACATTTATCTGTATTTTGCTAGTAACTGTAGTTGTGTCTTTATTTTGCGTACAGGTTGATATTCTATTTGTGATATTTTTTAGGATATTTCCAGATACAAGTTCTATAAATATAGGTCATAATAATTATGGTACAATTCCTATGTTATTTTAGCACTTTTTTTTTTTTAATTGGACAACTGAGATATAGCACAGTGGTTCCTTGAAAAGTTTATACCATGCAGGCCTCTTTTTTCCATGATGATTTTGTTCCTGCTTTCTCTCAATGTGTACTGCTGCTGATACAATCTTACACAATGGATAATTGTAATGACCTCTATTCATTTATAGTAAGTTAGACAGTATTGTGAAGTCCATGAAATATTTAACACTAATAAACAGGATCATCATTACTTTAATGCATAATGAGAAAGTAAATTAAGTAACTGACATTTAAATAAAATATAAATACTTCATGCACTTTCTATTTACCACATCATGGCAGTAATCCATTTAAAGTCAATGAACAACATAATTGAATGGCTCATGTAATGCAAAGAACTTTCCTGTGGTTTTTTTTTTCCCAGACTATTCACATGGAAACTCGCTTGCAATTTCCTGACATTTTTCAGGCTGCTTGTAAGCATGGAAGTATTATTCTATCCTTTATGCCATATTTTCATTTCACAAAATATCAGAAGAACTGAAACTTGGAACATGCAACTAAAAGGTAGTGCAATTTACAGGTGATAGGAAAACAGAGCAATGAAGCAGACTCTGAGACTACCTTTTCATTGATGTTCTGTGGAAATTAATTCCAAACTTGTGCAGTAACTGTTGTTATAACAGGTGAAGGTAGCTTTAAGCAGAAAGATCTCACCATCTTAGAGAAAGGATGCCCTTTCTCCTTAGACAAGTAATGACCACTCATTTCACTGTCTAGCAGTAGAGACACTGAATGCATTGAGGAAGGATAAAGGAATAAAAAAATAATCTAAATAAATTAAACGCGAGTTTTCATAGTAACAAGCCCTTCCTTTTCCAAAAAGTCAAAAAAGAGAGAAATTTTAACTAACATGAATATTCATCACAGTCTGTGAAAAGATTTCACAAATGACTCAATGCAGCCAAAACATTTGCATTCAATGTACGTTTGTTACTATCTGAGGAAGATGTGTTGCATTTAATTTTAAATACTCTTTTCATTCTCTTTTGAAAAAAAGAGTATTTCAGAGACATTCAAATGTCCCATTTAGTATTTTCAAAAGTATTCAAGGTCCAAAGTTCAGAAATAAAGACATAAATGGTAAAAATGTAGAAAGGAAATGAACAATTTTAAATAGATTATTAAAGTTTAGCTTAATTAACTGCAATATTTTCTGGATTTTTAATTTTTAGCAATTGAAAATCTGAAATCAATAATTTTTACACCATGGGCTTTTTTTGGGGGGGAGAACCCTGTAACTTTGAAGATTTCATGGAAAGGGAAAATAACTCTATTTATATAAAAGTAATAACTATAATCTAAAGGGCTATAGCAGGACCAAGAATTTCCTGCCTGCAGACTCTCAAGTCCCTGGCAAATGATTGCATATCCTGAGAAAGAGGGGATATTGTCATTTCCCTTTTATGAATCAGAGGTACCACGGAAATAGGTTATGATCTTCTGATAAGAGATTAATATGTTTGTGTACTAATCAGTCCTGAAAGTTGTACAGGCATTAATGGCGAGAACACACTTATCTGCTGCTGGAGGTGTACAGAACGAAATGAACAGGTCTGCAGTAGTATATTAAACAATGCCTGGAAATATTCATCTACATTATTTACAAAAAAATAATCTTAGTACAGTCCCTGGGAGAATTTTGGCTTATGTTGACTGGCATCATCCTGAAGAATTTCCTGGTATGTTTGAGACTCAGCACAAGTCAGGGAGCCCAGTGGATGCAGCAAAACTTGCATGCAGACACTCTCTTTCCAAGGCTGAAGTGGTTTACGAGTGTGGTTTCAGCCCAATATGTTTAGTTGGCTCTATGCCTGGGAACATCTCTGGGCAGACTGAATTTTCTTGCATTGCTCCTGATGGAGTCCTGATGGAGTTGTGCAAGTAGATGTCTGATGAATGCCTAAATTTTCACCTGATCTCCACATCACTCGACTGGGAGAAACATTACAAAAGGGCATTTCTGAGAGATTTAAGTTGCGCCCATCACTTCAGCATTTCTGAGCAGTTTTGACATTACCGCTTTCCCTCCTATTTCAATATTTAAAGTTGTGTCAATTAAAGCACATGCACAAAACCTCTGTGCTCTATTTTTTCTGGGCATTTATTTCAAAACTGACAGTGACCTGACCAGGGCTGTCTAAACAGTATGGATTCTTATGATTAACAATGTCACTTTAATAAAGGATAACTGACATACAGCGATGTTGTAGAAATCAGCATATAACTGTAGAAGAGTTATTGACTCTGTATGACATCACAAAACTAATGCTTTAGATAGCATTGTGTAGCAAAATGATTTTGAATTTTCTGGTTGGATGAACATATTATCTGCACCCCAGCTGTGTGTTGCAGCAGTTCTGGGTGCAGACTAGCCCCTTCCCCCATTTGCTAGTTAATAAAAATTAAAATAAGTCATGTACCCAAAAATGGAGCACAGTGCACCCAAGTAGATAGTGGCCAGTGTAGATGACACAGTAGCCAGGAGCGTTCTCTGTGCTGTAGGCAAACACACATACAGCCATTGGGCCACACAAGGAACCTTAAGAAGATTTTACATCTTCAGCATTTAATATGAAGTGGTGAGGCCAGAAAAGCACAATGAAAAGATGAGGAGATTATCCTGCTTCCGTCAGATCAAGATGAAATGTTTCATACATGAGTCTGGACTTCTTTATTATTTATAGCCACAAGCCAAAAGGATATGCAGTTTTGAATGCAAAGTGCTTGACAGCTACTACCAGTATGTTTTGCCATGCTCTTTTCCTTCCCTTCCCTTCCCTTCCCTTCCCTTCCCTTCCCTTCCCTTCCCTTCCCTTCCCTTCCCTTCCCTTCCCTTCCCTTCCCTTCCCTTCCCTTCCCTTCCCTTCCCTTCCCTTCCCTTCCCTTCCCTTCCCTTCCCTTCCCTTCCCTTCCCTTCCCTTCCCTTCCCTTCCCTTCCCTTCCCTTCCCTTCCCTTCCCTTCCCTTCCCTTCCCTTCCCTTCCCTTCCCTTCCCTTCCCCTCCCTTCCCTTCCCTTCCCTTCCCTTCCCTTCCCTTCCCTTCCCTTCCCTTCCCTTCCCTTCTTCCCTTCCCTTCCCTTCCCTTCCCTTCCCTTCCCTTCCCTTCCCTTCCCTTCCCTTCCCTTCCCTTCCCTTCCCTTCCCTTCCCTTCCCTTCCCTTCCCTTCCCTTCCCTTCCCTTCCCTTCCCTTCCCTTCCCTTCCCTTCCCTTCCCTTCCCTTCCCTTCCCTTCCCTTCCCTTCCCCTTTCCCTTCCCTTCCCTTCCCCTTCCCTTCCCCTTTCCCTTCCCCTTTCCCTTTCCCTTCCCCTTCCCCTTTCCCTTCCCCTTCCCCTTTCCCTTCCCCTTTCCCTTCCCCTTTCCCTTCCCCTTTCCCTTCCCCTTTCCCTTTCCCTTTCCCTTTTTCCCTTTCCCTTTTTCCCTTTCCCTTTCCCTTTCCCTTTTTCCCTTCCCTTTCCCTTCCCTTTCCCTTCCCTTTCCTTCCAAATAGATGCTGATGTAAAGTAACTGCATGAAGTACAAGCCTGTACAGCAACAGGAGAACAAATTAAAGATGTTACAATATCTAATTAAGAGAAACAATCTGAACCCGCACATGGGTCTCTGAAAACAACGTGACCCAATAATTAAAAAAGAAATTATTCTGGCATTACAGACAGGTTTTAAATTACAGAATAAAGTTGCATGCGATGCAAGATATCCTTTGACTTCTTATCCTAGAGGAACTGCAGGCAGAGTGTATAGGTGTGTCTCATGATAGATATCACAAAAGTCCCAGAGTAAAATAAGACCTGAGAAGATAAGCAGGACTAGATACTTTGGTTGAAGCTACTCAATAAGCCTTTACTACTGAACAAGTTAATGACAGGACAGGAGTGAGTCATTCATTGCCACAGTAACATTTACCTGGTACCAAACAGAAGTTGGATTGTCATCACAAGGGTTGTTTGGTTATGCATCACTTGCCTGTCATTTTGCGGTCCCTCTGATGGATTATTCCATTAAGTGGGACAGAAATAGCACTGACGACACAAGTCACATCTGCATACAAGTCACATCTGCTACTGTAATCATTTGCCTATCTACTATTTTCAGCTGAGAAGAAAACCCAAAAAACTGCTCATGTTGCACAAAGCATCACTAGTCATTTCCTTCAACTTCAAGCTCTTCTTCAAAACGACAGCGTAATAGCATACACACAAACCATCAATAGCTTCTGTCAACTCAACAGAGAAATCAAATTCTTCAGCTGATCTGTAGGAGGAAGTTCACAGACTGCTAACCTGAAAGGAAAAGCTTGAAAAGCTTTTAGCACAGACCTCCTACAGATTCAGAGCTCACACAACACCGCAGCATTGTCACCACCTGCACTAGTGCAGAACAGGAGAGAGCAGGCACACAAGCTAAATGTAGATGGATGACAAGGGATAAAATGTGAAACAGAACAATTGTCCAGATGGTAACTGAATAACAGAAGAAACTGTTTGGATTAGGTACAGTTCAAAAGCCAGTATTTTCAGAGCGGTTCACTTGAAAGACTAAAAGAGCCTGTAATCCAATGAAAACAGAAAATGTTCACTGCTTTTTAAGTCTCTTGAAGGGGAAGAAGTTCTTATACACACAAGGTATATAACCATTATAATACAGTCAGGTTGGAAAGCTTCTTACCTTGTAAAAGTTTACCTGGGTAACTTGGAGTTCTTCAGGTCCAATATGCTTTGCAGAAATTCAAATCTGATCACTGATCTACTAGATAGTGGGATTATATTCCTGAACCCTGTTCTACCCACAGTTGTCCTCAGATGTCATTGTCTGTTATTTGTTACTTGTTGTCTGGTTAGGAATACATCAATCTCAGTAATGAAGTCCCTATCACACTCATGCTTTTATGTCAGAGAAAGGACTATATTCCCCTCCATCCGTTGCAGCTGGAGTTTAGCAGTGGAGGGCACAGCTCAAGCATGCTGAGACAGAGGAGAAGGTTGTTCTTCTACATGACCTGCCTTCACTTATTTATTTATCTACTGGTTTTGGTTCTCTTAACACACTGTAGCCACTACTATTCTGCTTCTTTAGGAATAACTCGGTAGTGCTGGTCGTACCATTCATACATTCCTCCACCCTCTACTACCTCTGATACACCCTAATTAATACTCACTATAGTAGACTCTATAGGTCTACACCATATCTAAAGAATGGGAATATCTCTTGGTCTTAAAATCTGACCATTTTAATTATATTTGACACAAGATATATTTACCAAACTCTGTAATTTTTTTGTACACACACACTCAGAGTCACAAAGAGGAGCACTTGGTAAAGCAGGATAGTGATGTGGGCTTGAAACTGTTAAAACATATGGGAAAACATACATTCATACTCTACTTTTTCATAACAGTTCTTCAGCTTTTCTTTGCATGCTATTGGGTTTCATGCTCTGCAGTCATATCCACTCTGACAACATCCCTAGGCAACATTCGCTTCACAAGAGGCAGACGTTTCAATGCTCTTTATGCTGACCTCACTGTGGCCTTACGCATAGCAATCGGTCCATGAATACTAATTGTCATTTTTTGTATTTAAACTTTCCCTTTTGTGTCATTTTATGTGGGATGATACCCCAAATCAGGTTTTTTTAGTTTTTTTTTTTTCCTTTTTGTAAGAAATACAATATTTTTGGGTCGGTTAATATTCCTCATTAAGAGGGAATCTGTATGGCCTTTACCTTACTGACACACTGCAGGAAATTGTTCGCCACAGTTGTACCTTGCTGTATTGAGTCAGGTAAGTGTCCTGACTTCTAAAATGTAAAGTTAAGAGAACACTGGTGAAAACTAATGTTTTAATTTGTCTCCAGGGTTGCAATCATCCATTTAGAGAGCTGGCAAGGGCACAGAGGTTGTTTAAGTAGTTATACAAACATCTGGAATTAATGATTTGGGTCTTGGAAATGGAGTGTCACTTCCAAGCCTAGTATTTTATGGTCTAATTCTACGAAAATTAATCATTTAGTGTTCAAAAAAGTCATCACTGCCACCTTCAATATTCTTGGTAGATGCTCAGGTAGCCAAAAGAAAGAACTATTCTTTATATTTTGAGCCTATGTTTGGTGTAACTACAAATTTCTTTATATCTTGAATGTCACTGACCACTAAACACTTAACTCAATTACCCCTGTATAGAGTCCTATCTTATGTTTAATTAGCTCCTCGCATGCAGAAATGGCTTAGAAAGACAGATGGTCTAAAACCATAACAACCTATATGGAGAAATTACAACTATATTGTTGTCTACTACTCACGTATCAGACTACCTATAAATGTCAGCATAATCCAAAGCTTGCTGCTTATTGTCTGATCTTGACCTACTTTCCTGACTATTCTTATTTCCAGCAAATATTTGGTCTTTCATATGATTAAATGATGAACATGAGGATGATAAAATGTTTATCTGGAGCAAACGAATAGAAGAGCACACACTGTATTCCTGTTTGTATTTCATATAATGTGCAAGCTGAAATATAAAAATAAACACAAAGAATGCATAGCTGATGATATTTTGATACAGAGGACTCCACTGGTGCAGTCTTCTAAGCACATTAAATTTTCCAATGCAAATAAATCAGAACTCTCTAGTTTGAGAGTCTTGTTTTGTTAATTCAAGAAAGATTCATTATGCAGTTGTACTCAGAAGGGTACAGTAAAGTTGCGGTCCACCCAGGGTGTTTCTGAATCAGTTCCTACCTCCACTTGAAGCACTGGTATGGGTGCCAGGACACAGACCATTCCTGCTTGCAAAGTAGTTCTTTATTTATTAATTGGTTTTATTATCTACTTTCCAATGTTGGCAGTTAAACAAATTAGTGATGATGGTAAAATTCACAAAACTAGTGTTATATCCAGCTGGAATACAATACCTTCCAGGGGATGCCTCTGCAGAAAAGCTGTTTGTGTGAGTCACTTAGGTATTGGAGAGATTTCTTATGATAGAATCATAGAATTCCCCAATTTGGAAGGGATCCATAAGGATCGAGTCCAACACCCTGCTCATTGTAGGACTACCTAAACCTAAATTATGTGACTAAGAGTGTCATCCAGATGCCCCTTGAACTCTGGCAGGCTTGGTGCCATGACCACTTCCCTGGGGAGCCTGTTCCAGTGACTGACCACCCCCTCAGTGAAGAATCTCCAATCTGAACTTCCTCTGACACAGCATCATTTCATTTCCTCGTGTCCTATTGCTGGTCACCAGAGAGAGGAGACCAGCACCTCCCTCTCCACTGCCCCCCATGAAGAAGGTGCAGGCTCCACTGACGGTGCCCCTCAGCCTTCTCTTCTCCAAGCTGAACAAGCCAGGTGAGCTCAGCCGCTCCTCATAAGTCTCACCCTCAAGTCCTTTCACGATCTTTGTTGCCTTCCTCTGGACATTGTAATAGTTTGATCTCCTTCTGTATTGGGTTTTCAAGGCACTGTTTTGGTAGCAAGGGGGCTAACAAGGTGGCTTCTGTGAGAAGCTGCTAGAAGCTCCCCCCATGTCTGATTCAGCCAAAGCCAGCTGGCTCCAAGGCAGACCCACTGCTGGCCAAAGTTGACCCCACAGCAATGGTGCTAGCACCTCTGGGATAACATATTTAAGAAGGGCAAAAAGTTGCTGTGCAACAGCAATTGCAGCTGGAAAGAGGAGGGAGAATATGGGAGAGAAACAGCCCTGCAGACACCCAGGTCAGTGAAGAAGGAGGGGGAGGAGGCGCTCCAGGCACCGGAGCAGATACTCCCCTGCAGCCCGTGGGGAAGACCATGGTGAGGCAGGCTGTGCCCCCACACCCGTGGAGGTTAGCAGTGGAGCAAATAGCCACCTGCAGCCCGTGGAGGACCCCATGCTGGAGCAGGTGGGTGCCCAAAGGAGGATGTGACCCCATGGGAAGCCCGTGCTGGAGCAGCCTGTTCCTGAAAGGCTGCACCCCGTGGGAGGGATCCACGCTGGAGCAGGGGAAGAGTGTGAGAGTCCCCCTGAGGAGGAAGGAGCGGCAGAGACAGCATGTGATTAACTGGCCAAAACTGCCATTCCCTGTCCCCCTGCACCGCTCGGGGGCAGGAGGTAGGGAAATCAGGAGTGAAGGTAAGCCTGGGAAGAAGGGAGAGGTGGGGTAAAGGTGTTCTAAGATTTGGTTTTTATTTTACTCTACTCTGATGTGATTGGTAGTAAATTAAACTAATTTTCCCTGAGTCAAGTCTGTTTTGCTTGTCATGGTGATTGGTGAGTGATCTCCCAGTCCTTATCTTGACCCATGAGCCTTTTGTTATATTTTCTGTCCTGTGTCCAGCTGAGGAACGATAGAGCGGCTTTGGTGGGCACCTGGTGTCCAGCCAGGGTCAATCC
This sequence comes from Phalacrocorax carbo, assembly GCF_963921805.1. NCBI lineage: Eukaryota > Metazoa > Chordata > Aves > Suliformes > Phalacrocoracidae > Phalacrocorax > Phalacrocorax carbo. The sequence continues at coordinate 7,122,100 of NC_087548.1, read as the reverse complement.
ACCACACCTTCTTATATTGAGGTGCCCGAAACTGCGCAAAGTACTCAAGGTGGGGCCGCACCAGTGCAGTGTAGAGTGGGACAATCACCTCCCTTGACTGGTTACCTATGCTGTGCCCCCCAGGGCACGGTTGGCCCTTTTGGCTGCCAGGGCGCACTGTTGGCCCTTATTCAACTTGCCATCGACCAGAACCCCCAGATCTCTTTCCGTGGGGCTGGTCTCATTTCACCCACAAACCTCCCTACTATAGAGTACCTCTTAGCCACAAAAAGCCCTTTACGAGAATAATGGAATTCCTATATTTCTCGTTTTCTACTAATATTGGTAGAATTAGCAAAACTGAAAATAAGTTTTCAGATAGAAGGAAAACAGTTTTTTTCTGTTTGAAATATTACTCCATGTCTTAAATGTCAAACACTTTACTAAAACCATGAATGTCTATGTGAAAATGAGGGAAAGGTTGGAAAACAGTTATTTTAAGTATTTCAGCATGTGGATTTATGAATCATTTAAGGTCATTTTGGATCAAATTTTCTCTCTACAGTTTTATTAAGATTCATCTGGATATTATTTGAGAATTGTGTGGATGTGCAAGTGATCTATTGTACAATTTTGGGAATGGCAGTCTCTAATTGTGTTTCTAAACAGCATCTTTAGAGTCAACTTATTTGTTGTGTATCCAAGTCCTAAACAGGGACTGAACTTAACATTTGTCAAGCCATTTCTCAATTACAGACTGTAAAATTTAACATGTTAACCATGTAATTGTGCATTAATGAAATATACTGTGAGAAAACAACAGCATCTCTTGAGATCATGCTGAACACTAAATCTTGTAAATTCTGGAGTCATACCTATTTCTTTCACAGGTGCTCTGCGAATAGATACGATATAATTTCCTAGTTCTTAATTCTATTTAAATAAATGGTGAACTCATATCTTATTACACTCACTGAAACACTTTACATGAAGCTAAAAGAGCAATTAATATCTTCCATATTGGCAACTTCAGACACATAACAATAATGTGCTTCCAGCAACTTAAAGATATGGTCTATAAATAAAGCATGCATTTAATAGGGGCAAAGCAGGCAGAGGCACAGCAGCCCTCTTGCTTTCTAGCATTAAAAGGATATTTAGCAATATTTAGGATATTTTAGCAATAAGGTAAGCTTAGGCTGAGAAATAACTGAAATGCACCACAAAGTAACCTTTTTCCTTTATACTTGAAACTCTGTTCAGAGCAGGGTTTTGGGCTGCTGCAAAGAGGGAATGCTGAAACAATTGGCACAATAAAGTGCCTGCAGTTAGGCAAAAAGCAATTCTTTGTAACGAAGAAAACCTCTATGTCTTATAAAGATTTCTTGGTTTAAAATACATTTTTCTTGCTCTGTTTATTATCTCTTTCTTTGGGTGGAAATAAGGGTTCCCAGTTTCTACAAACGGATACTTGAAAGGAAAATAACCTATAGACTTCAAAAGAGATTTCAAAACATCAACCTGCATTAGTAACTTGGGCATGTTATATTCAACAAGAAAACTTTCTTTTTTTGCTCCGTGTAGAAAATCTGAAAACCTGATATTTCTCCCCAGGTTCTTTCATGCTGAGAAACTCATGGGAAAACAAACAAACAAATGAAAAAGTATTTTCCAATAAAATCCTCATTTTCAATAATTGAAAGGGTCTCAGAACATATGGGAAGTCCTCCGTCTGATCCCATTCAGTGGTTCACTTATTGCCCATTGAAAATCTACTTTTCGCTTGTTCATAGTTCTACCCAACATTGTGCTCTTTAAATACCTTCACATACTGTTTATTTTTCATTATAAAACACATCTTTATTGATGTTAACTAATATTTTGATAGGAAATTAATTTAAATAATAGCAAGTAAACTTTATTGGTTCAGGGCCTCATGAGATACTGAGGTTACAGCTATTCTGAGATTACTAATTAAGTCCAAATCTGAGATGTCTACTAATTAACTTGCTAAATATATTGAGCCATATTAATTTCTCTGACACCTTTATTGATTAGAATATCCAATGGACATGAATTTTCTCCACTGATTCAGCTTCAAATATGGAGGAAAGAATACTACTGGCATGGATAATTCATTTGATTTCATTTATAAGATCCAAGTAACATCTACTATGTATCTCTGCGTGGGCATTTATTTGCTACTGGTCCTACTGAAGTCAGGGAAAGATGTTTATATACCAAAAGTTTTAAAAAGACACTGTGTTAGGGTGAATGTTTTTTTATCAGTTGATCAGTGAATTGCAGAGAAAATATAGATGTAACCTTCAAATTTCTTATTCACCTAACAAACTTGAATCCTATGGCAGGAGGTGACGTTCTTTGGTACGCCTCAAAGGACACTAATGGGACTTACTCGTGTTCAGGGCACAGGGGACACATTTCAGGGGACATACTCTTCAGTATTCACCAACACGACAACACGGAGCCTCAAGGTTAAAGTTTAGCAGATCACAGTGTATCTATTTAAGAAAAAAAAATACAAAACAAAAAAATCCAATCATAATTTTAAAAAATTACCCAATTTAAAAAAAATATTTTTAAAAAATTAAAAAAAAATTAAAATATTTATTTTCTTAATTTTCTACAGAAGGAATTTAGGAGTAGATTTTCATGTAGGTGTACATACGTTTTAAAAAATTCCTTTCACTGAAGAGTTAATTTTCACTATTTTTCCTCAGAAGAGCAGGGGGAATGTGGAAGGAAATGGGTGGATATAATATATTACATCCTTTCTTCTCCCATATTTTCTGGAGAAAAGAAAAAAATATCCAAATGAAATTTAAAGAAATTTTTGTTTCTTCCACAAAGACTTCTTGTCTGTTAACTGCCGTGGTGTGAGAGGGTGTGTGTGAGAGAGGGGGCATGAAACAGATGGACAAGAGGTTTGTTTTACCATACACTCTCTGGACCCTTTTTTGCAATACATTGATTATTAAAGCAGGTCAAATAATATGTTATTTATTTACCTGTTTTCACACACACTTGTCTAGTACTACTTTTATTTTATTAAATTTACTTTAGTTCCCCTTTATTTTTTAAACAAAGGCAATCACATGAATGAGTTAATCACCAGTTAAAAGTAAGTTCAGATGTAATCTTTTTCCTTTCTCTTCCCATTTTCACTCTTTCATAATGCAGGAAATAAAAAAGAATGCCGTCACATAATTTTAATTTCATTACCCATTAAGCTCTGTGTGGGTGGAACTTAGTGATTGGCAAGGGGAAAAAATCACAAGTTTTCTCAGCAAAAGAATAGATATATTAAAATATTTAGAAAGGAAAAGGAACTTTCTTTTCTTTTTGACAGTGTTTTAGAAATGTTGTAGATGGTAAAGGAAAATAGGAGACAGAACAAAAGCACATCAAAGCCAAATAGATAAATAAACTAATAAATAATATTTTCTTCCCAAAGGAATGACATTTCTGTCTGAATAAACCTCTAACATTGCTGCTTAGATATATTTTATTTTCTGCAGATGCACATTCTTTCAGATTAACAGGGAGTTCACAAGTACGGTGTTACTTGTCACACAATATGGCCATTAGGAATTCTTTGCTCATTGATATTCCTCTTAGGTGAATAAATTTTGGGACCATTAATGCAACAGACACCTCAGGCTCCTTTGCTGGTGTTTCAGGCAAAGACAGCCAACTAACGCTTAATAGTCTTCTGCAGAATATCAGACTTTGCCTTCACTTAGCTGGAATAGAAGGAAACAGCACTATCACTGCCAATTCCATGATCTCTTGAACTCAATGTCCCTTTATATTTCAGAGTTTTGCAATAAAGTATCCCAGAATGCATGGAGTAATATTTTTGTTAGAATTCACAAAAGAAGCTGTAGATATTCTATATCCTGACCAGTTAGGGTGAGTTTGAAATAATTTCAGTGACAACCCATACCATGCAGAGAAGTGCAGGAAAAATCCTACAGCTTCTGGGAGCCTTCTGAGACTAATGTGAGTGAATTAATAGTCACAGGAACTAACCAATTTATGTGGCCAGCTGTGAATGTTGGCCTGCATTTCTCTGAGGTTTCCAGAGTGCCTCTGCATGCTCATTTAAATTAAATCTATCCTGCGTTTACATCCTTGTCTAATGAATTGCAAAGTGACAGACTCAAGTTTCAGTTGCCTGTTTTCATAGAATCCATGTGTCACTTTGGGGAACCCTCATTTCTCTGCTTGCTAAACAAGAATATTATTTGCTAGTCCCCTTTTTTACCTTGTCTGATTGTCTTGGAATGGAGGGTTAACCTAGGACTTTAAAAACACTTCATATATTAGGGACCCTGTGTCAGTCTAAGTACTGCTATAATGGAAACAACATGGTGACTTTCTTGATTGTTATGTTGACTTGATTTCAGGGAGGTGGATGTTATATTTTTGTTCCTCTTCTGAACTGCTTTATAAAAATCTCCCTTACATTTGCCCATAATTTTCTATTTCATCTAGTTGGTCCTCTTCCAAGAGCCATAAACATTACACAACACCCTGGGGAACCCTTTGTGTATATTTTTAATGTTTTAGTCTCTATGGATATAAACCAACTTGCTGGTGTTATCATACTGTCTTTTGATTGAAGCAGAGACTAATTAAGTTAGTTATATAATTATTATTCTAAAGACTCTCCTTGTATGCCTCATCTGTCTTTATGTTGCTGAAAAAGACATTTTCCTGTCTACATTTTTGCTGCCTGAGCAAATATAAGTGTGCTCCTTAGGTCAGCTAACACTGAATACACTTTTTCTAAATTAATGAGCGTAGAGAAAAAAAAGAAGGAAAAACAATCCTGCCAGAACCTACCTATGTATAAATATATCTCCTAACCCACAGAAGCACATTAATACCTGTTCAGAGGCAAGGGCCGGATTAGGATAGGTTTACTGATGTTCCGTATGAGACAGGCTCATCCACACTATCTTTAAATATCATTAAGCCATCAAGTCTAAGCTTATTGTTCAAAAATCCTCTTTAGACTTTGAACCAAGACAGAAAAAATGAGTAATGGTGCATACATGTGTACCTTGTTTAGGGAAATGGAATCAAATAAACCGGTGGAGATGGACAGACTTAAGAAAAATTAATCCATTTTACTCCATGAATTAGGTGCCACCATTTTGGGAGCTAAGCATTGGTTCTTTCCTTGCTGTGAGTATGGATTCTTTAACATCTAGTGCAATAGAGCAAAGGCCTATAGTTTGCTTTGTTAACTCATGTATCTCAAAAGACTTCTACAGTTCTTTCAAAGTGCAGGAAACTTCTGGGGAATTTCCCTGGGAATCTTTTTCTGGGAGCTTGTGGTGTTTTGCTGCTGCTGAAGGTTGTGTTCTGAAGGCTTCTGTAGGCCTTTGTTTCTGCCAGTTTTAACAGTCACCTTCTGTTGGTTGTTTCCTGATTAGGAAGTGCCTACACCTTTTGTCTTCAGCTGGCTGAAGATCAGGAAGCATCAAGCAGCTACTCAACTACGCTTGGAGAGTGTCTTTATAACTGGAGGACACAAGGGAGCTTGCAGAAATGCACCTGTGGTTGCAACAATAGGACAAGGGAGCCCAGGACCTCTGCTTAAGCATGTGCAATGAAGGTCATGATGCACCACTATGCAGTAACTGGTACCAGCTGGAACAACACCATGGCACTTCTCTCTTCCAAGAGAGAGCTCTTGAGGGGGAATGCTGCCATGGAGGCTGTAGTGAGCGCCTGGTGCTCCTCCCTCAACCTGGAAATGGTGGTGGTCTCAGCTGTGGGAGGTGTGCACTGTTTGAGGTGCTGAGTTGCCAGGTAAAAAGCTATTAGAAACGATAAGCGGACTGTATGCCATCAGGAAGGGTCAAAAGGAGATCAACAAGGTCTTTGCAGAGACCTTGGTCAAGACCCTGAGCAACCCATTTTATGCACACCTGCTTTGCACATGTAGTTGGACTAGATTACCTATCTTAGCCCTTTCAAATCTACAGGCTTTGATGAACCTTGTTAAATTTATAGTATTTTCTTTGTGGAATCAAAAGGGAAGCCATCCATAGGGAAAACTAATAGACTTGGATGGATACCAATCAGGCTCAGTCTATTGCTTTTACTTTTCCCTTTTAAAAAAAATATTTTTTCATTTTGTCCTTGCTTTCTCACCCCAAGATATTTGAGTAACCTAATTTTTCCTGCATGTGTGCTTGCAGATAGCAAACTAATCTCATTCCTAAGAACACTTGGAAAACTAGATCTGATCTTTTATAGATGTGCATTCATGTTTGAAGACTTTTCAAGAGACTGAACACAAACTGGCTTGATGAGAAATGAGAGGAAACCACTGTCTTCCTGTCAGACTCCTGATAAAGAAAAATCAAATCCCTAACGGTTGGTCCCTGTGCAATATCAGCCTATCAACCAGATTCAGTTACAGCTGGTACGAATTGTACTGGGAGTGGATGTATTAAAGTCTGAAGTGATCAAACAGAATGGTGATGAGAGCTCTAGGGATCCTTAGGGAAAACATGTAAAGAGCCGTAAATCATCCCATATGATGTTGAAAAATATTTAATAAGGGTTGGGCACTATTTAATGTAAGAAGGAGGGCAGAATTCCTACAGTCATAACTTAATGAATTCTACAATGAGTCTCATGAATCCTGCAGAGCACATCAGACACACAACAACTGCAAAAGTTTGTGACTGGGAAAAAAACAACAGAGCTTGGCTATCTCTAGTCGCAGTCACATATTATCTTTGATGGTCCTTTGTCATCCTTCATTGGGGAATATCTGCATCATACAGAGAAAAACATATAAATAATTTTAGTAGATACCTTGTTATTGTTGTTCTTTTATAGAATTTTAAGTTATTAATTAGGAAATTCAAAGCTTTTGTTGTTTCTTATAACTCCTTCCCCTCTTCACTTGATTCCATCTAACTGCAACAAGAGATCCTGACTGTTAACATTCACAATTAAACAACAGAGCAGAGATAACTTTAATGCATTAGGGACCAAAACAGTATTTGGTTTTAGAATAGACAAGAGAAGCTGACAACCTTCAAAATTAAGAAAAGGCTGTTGACAAATTATTAACATCCAATGCACTGTGAAAACTCACACTGCAGCTGTCTTAATTACAAGAGTATGTTGCTCTCTGTAAGTTATTTACTTAATTCAAAGAACAGAAAATCACTTTGACTCATGAATTTGGCTGCAATAAAGTGTGCATTTTGGAACACCCATAGAAAGTAAAATATTGCTTAAAAAATTCAAAATGTTTAAGGAAGTAACAGTCACACTATACACCCATCACGTATTTTGGATAAGCTTATTTTGAACAGGGGTAAGGAAAAAACCCTACCCAAACTTGTGTGAATGCTAAGAAAAAAGTTTCGTACAGCTTAATTAGAAAACATTGCATAGAATCATTACCTTATCAAATGCACCCAGCCTTTTTATAACTTAGTGCATGTAGAATTCTTTAGAACAGATTTAATCTCTCTGTAGATTCTAATGTTTTCACGGGGCATAAATGGGTTACTATTTCAAGTGCAAATGTCTGTATTTCAAAAGTAACTTTGATGGTTTCAGTTTAAATCACGCTAACTGCTTAGATTTTGGGTTCTCAATGCGCATCACATTTTTTGATTAAAACAGTCAAGCCATCAAAATAAAAATGATAAAGGATCAGAAATTACTGTGCTTCATTTTAGGTAATATTTCCAAAGCAATAATAAAACACTTTACCAATCAACCAGTTAATGACCAATGTGAGTTGTTATAACGCATTGGGTGAAGCTGACAGAGCCTAATTTATCTAGCTGGCCATTAACTCATCAATAAAAGGGTTACTAGTCAAGAGTATAAAAATTGTTCATATAAATCTCAGTTATGTTGCTATTAAAATACTAAATTAGTTTTCTAAAATAATTTACTTTATCTTTATCACAATGTAATATCAGTAATTTATCACCAACACTTTATTTCATTCACTATTGGCCCAATAAACAAAAAATTGACCTGATTGCAACCCTAACTGGGGAAGATAATTGTATAATTAAGGATTTGTCTTATCCATACACTCTACATAGCTATTAGCACAAAGAAGTTCAGTACACAGATTTTCATCTGCTAGGGTGCAGAAGTCAGAAACAGCATGTTTGTTATTGTGTACTATGGATAGCCAACATATTTTTGTTACACAAGGGTATCTCAAAAGTCACTTGGAGGTCCATCTAAGGATACTAGAGTGATGCTGTCAATCTTTTCTAGGGCATATGCTACCTCTATTTAAGTGTAAAGCTATTTTCACCTGGTAAGCGTGGAGTTTGAGATGATGACCCGAAGTTATGCAACCTGGAACAAGATCTATTTTTTAATAGAACCATGACAACAATGACATGAAGGAGTAGCCACATCTGTGGCTGTGTGTCCATTATGTTTCATTGGTAGTTTTGGCCTTGATCTGAAACTCAAAATTAGGTGTTTGGCTAAATATTGCCCTGATTCAAACAAGAACTTACTTAGGGAACAAGGATATTCAGTCAAAGGAGGTCAGATCAAATCAGTAACAGAGTTGCTGTCTGTGTTAGTCATGAAACTGTGCAACAGTGGAAATACTCTTAATCTGAAAATAAGGTCAGGTGATGATAAATAGGCATTATCATACACCAATTGCCAGCAAAGATCTTTTTTCTTCTTTCTCTACTTCTTATCATAGAAGACATACACATCTTTGCTTAATTTTCCTGAACTGAGTCTGAAATAAATCGAATGAGTTTTCTGTAATATTTATGTAATGAATATGAATATGGGGTAGGGGAGAAGGTCTTCAGGCAATTTTAAATGTGTCCCAAAATGTGGCTAGTACATCCATTCCAAATGGACTTAATAAGCACTCAAACACCGTGAAGACTTTAATTAAGAAACAAGTATTAAAAAAAAAAAATCAGCTAATTTCCTAATTAAATCAACATGCACTTGTAAATGGGTTGCCAGCAATTTCGTTGCTGGTGTCATTGTGTCTTTTAGGTGTAATGCATAATTTTTAATAGGCAATTACTTGATTCCTCATAACCCAGACATGGTCTTGAATGGTTAATTCAGTAATGCTGTAAAAGTCATGCACATTGTCCTTTGATGAAAAATTATTACAAAAATAGTACATTAGATCTGAGTGTTTCAGAAGAAGATCCGAACAATTACAAGTTAGTGTAAATCCACAATAATGTCAATGGACTTAGTGACACGTTTTACACCTGTGCTGCTAGAACAGAGCTGAAAATCTTTTAGATCCTGTTTGATACTCTGTAATGTATTACCTGAACATTTCTGTGTATATTCTCAAAAGAATACCTCAGGAAGATAATTACAATAATTCATTTTGCAGAAAAAGGAAAATTAAAAAAAAATCTGATTAATCAACTTGGTTAAAGCAGCACAACAGAAAAAGAAATGGGACCAACGTCTCTCAGACACCTGCTTCATGCAACAGACTATTTTACTGAGGAATCACTCTGCCCTTTAACACACTTAAAAGGAAACTTGTCCAAATAATCCACTTATCCAGTCCCTTGTCAATGAATAATGCGACACAACTCAGTTGACCAATAGTCAAGTTCTCTGTAAACAGAGGTGTGCTGCCAGGGAGACCTTCACTCCAGACTGGAGATAAAACACAAGCCTTAGCACCACATGTTTGTTCAGATTAGAACATGCAAGTTCTTGAAGAGGAATGGCTTGTCTTTATTTTTTGAACTGTTGTATACTTTCTCCCATGGAATCCCTTCCTTTCGGTAGGATCACAATAGTATACTGTTGAAAATTTGTCATTCTTTTCCTTTTACTCACCTCAAATACACTGAAGTTTTACCACATCCAGAGGCATTCTATACAGCGATAGAATAAATTAGTCCAGGTAGAGACTACTGAAAAATCTAGGTTGCTCCTAGCATGTTGATTAGCTCTAAATAAGCTGAGTATCGCTGGAGTAGTTACCCAGTGTCTCTACATTACACATATACCAGGAGACAAGTACTATAAAAAGCTTTTTTCCAAAAACATTTTAGGAGTTTCAAGAAATAGAACAGCTCTGACTTTCTCTTTTTCCTTTTTTCCTTTCATTCTTCTTCTTTAATGAGGGTCTATTCTTTACCTTTCCATAGGTTATAGATGCAGAAGTCTTCTCCTCAGCTCTCATCACCTAAATGAGGCTTCATTGAGCATCCTGCCTCATTGACTTCCTTTTTTCTCCTCATCTCATTTTGAAACCTATTGACTGTTTCTTAATTTTTCTCTCCATAAGTTATTGCCTTTATGACTCAATGCCTTAATTTATTCCCCATATAAAGTCTACACACTACTGCTTGCTGTGATTTATGGCAAATGTGGTCTTCTATTGTTTAACTCCATAAAGCTACTTTGGACTAAAATTCTATAAAAGAATATCTACTCCCACATGACTAATGAAGTCAGCATGCACTGCTGATTCCTCAGCATTTTGAAAACAGGCACACATGTTTATAGGCACAATGTAGTCAGAAATGGAATCTTTAAAACATTTTCATTGAAGTTTGTGTCACAGTTGTAACATTACTGAAATTTCTGCTTACTCTGCAAACCAGCAAAACCCCCAAAAAATGTTATTGAACTAATCCAAACTACTACCAAAGTAAACTATGAAAGATTTAGGAAAAACCTTGATTAGGGAGGAGGATTTGCAAATTCAGAGCAATCTCCTTGGTCTACATCTTTAGGTCTGCAGAGTGCAAAGCATTCTCTTTCCTCACTTTGATGCTGCTGGAAAGTAGGATTCTTCATTAGTTTACAGAACAGGGGCCCAGAACCACCAATCGCTATTGTTTTTTGTTATTGTTCATTCCTTCTCTTGTGCACACACTCCTTCAATTTATGCAACTAAAAATAACAAAAATATAGTGGTGATTTATTATCTGCTTCATCTAATATACACCTGCTTGTAGTTGATCAGCTGCCATTTGCTCAGCAAAAATATAATTACAATGCTGTAATATATATGTCAAATAGGTTCTGTACTCCATTCAGAAGGATGGGAGCCAAGGGAAAGAAATTGTGATGTTTGCATATTAGAGATGCATAACTTTTTGAAAACTAAAAAACACATTAAGACAAGAACTGCATAAATTAAGGCAATATTGTATAATACTTATGTCTCTGTACAGGTCTTCTAGGCAAAATCTACATATGCACTTAGGAGTCCCAAAAATCCAATCAATCCTCTAGAGTTTATGAAAACATCTATAAAGTTTAGGTAGCTGACTCTCAGGAAATCAATGGCGCTTTGTTCCTGGCTCCGGTCACACTGTCCATGCACTCAAAACTGCATTTTCACATAGCTCAGTTAATTGGAATTGTGGCCATTTACTCTGTAGGTGTTCCAAAATAGCTTGAAATTTTTCTAGGAAAATAAGTCGTCTGCAATCCTGTTGCCTGTGTGTGATCACCTGCTTGTGTAACTAAGCTGCAGACTCAGAAAGATGTAGTGCATGACAAATGCGTCTATATTATATGATTTAATATGCAACATGGATTTTTTCCAGGTGCATAACTATTGCTGTGATCACACTTTTGCTGTAGAGCACATTATGCACACAGTTGCTATGCCCAACATTTGGGGCCTTACTGTATCGAAGCTGTCAATTCTTGGTGCTGTCATGCAACATGGAATAGATCATAGCAGTCCTGAGGTTTTCCAGCACTGTCTGGGAGCATATGTACAATTATAAGATTCTGGAAGAATATATGTCTCCTTCCTTCCCAACAGATTTCTCAAAATTTAACAAAGGCCATGGATGTAACTATGCTTATGCTACTGCCTTTGAGTTCTGTTAGTTCTTTTTTTTTTTTTTTTTTCTTGATCTTCTGTTAACTGCTACAGGTCACAATGCGCATCTTTTGAAAAAGCTTTCTCTGGAAATTTAGACTTTTTTTTCAAAATTCTTAACACCACAAAACCTTTTATTTAACTTTCAGTTGATTTTGTTTGACTTTGCACAGTCATGATCAACAAAAGAGGGAGACAGCGTTCAGGATAGGTGTCTTAGATGCACCACCTGAACAATCTCAAACTCAGCCTTGTTTGCTAACTTGTAGGGGAAGAGGACTTAGAGCAACTCTCTGGCAGTATGCCAACATTGCTAGGCAGATGATTGTAGCAGGTTATGAAAGGCATGGGGACCAGTGCTGCATCAGATTTAAGCAGATGAAGGCTATGCCGCTGAGGACAGAGAACGGAAATGGGTCTCCAGCAGAACATAGGAATTACGCCCCTGTGACAGATCTAGAGGAGATTTTTGACTCGTAAGGCAAAATGGAGATATTCTTCTCAACTTTCCTGTCAAGGTTTTCACAGAAAAACCTGAAAAATACTTTGGCCCCTGGCACCCCTTTGACTTCTCTAGATCATTGGACAGTGGAATAGCTTAAGAAGGATGATTTACAGTATCGACATCCTCTGTGGCTGGTCACTGTCCTACCAGGGGAACACTTCCCCTAGTCCGGTGCAACAGACCTTCAGTACACCAAGAATTTTGACCAGCTAACACTTACTGTCATGACTGTAGTATGATTTGTCAGATGGTTTTATTTATTTTTTTTTTTTTATGGAGCAGGAAATAAACAGCCTGTTCTCAGGGTATAGCACAGCAGCACTAATCAAAGCATTGGGTTTGAAATCATAGTGTGCGGAAGCTGCCTTCTGCATAGCAACTGATGAGTTTACAGACCTCTACAATCAGACCTGTTCTCTCCTCTTTGTGTAGGACCAGCAAAATCACTGCATGCAATGTTTTCTGCTCTCTCTGTCCACTGCAGAACACCTATGCACAATGCCAGTCCTGTACTCCCTATAGCATTTTTTGCTCTCTTACAGCAAAGAGCTTAGTTTAAAATACCACAGATCTACAGTTTTTCCCCACTTTCTCCTGATCTAAAGGCCACTAGGAGTGTTTTTAACAGGGAAGACTTTATTCTATTAATTTAAAAAAGAACAGTGGTTTGAGAACAGGTAGGGGTTGAAGGAGGACATGTTGGTGACCTCTGCCCCTCCCTGGAATGCAGATGGGAATGGAGAGAAAGTTGTTCACAGGGGAATGAAGGGGCTAACCTGTTTGAACATGGAGTTGAAAACTGCCAAGTCCAGCTGACAAATTTATATGTAAGTATCCCAATAGTTGATAATGACCAAGGTGGTAACCACATCAGCTGTACAACCCCTATGGCAAACTTTTCCAGACTACTCGCCTGTTTTGTGTTTCTGCACAGATCATAGAGCAGGTTCCCAGTTAATGACAGCGTTGCTGTAATCTGGTGACTCAGCATCCACAAACCGCTGGAAGTACTTGAACGTTTTACAGCTTTCTAATAGACTTACCACTCAGGGGAGCAGGAAAACAAAGAAGAGAATCCTGCTTACAATGATATCATGCCCACATCCCAAGGGTCTCCCATTTTTCAGCAATACAGTGTTTTCTTTACTGTCTTCTGCCCAACGAAGAAGCTTTTCTCCCCTCCAAACAGGCCAGTTTCCAGAAGAGTTCTTCCTTTCCCTGTAGTGTTGGTCCACAGCCTTCTAAACAACACTCTTTGAAGCTCTCCATCCAATTTTCGGTATTAATGTCCATTTCTATCAGAGTGACCACACTATTAGAAACTGAATTTTGCTTATTCCTCACTACAGTCAGTCACAGGGGAAATGGATGTATCCAAACATTCCAAAGTGCCCTACAAAAAACAATGTCCATATGGACATGTTTGTTTGAAAATATCCAGCAACACCATTTACTTCTTTTTAACTTTACTTGTTAATAGTATTGTCTTCACCAACAATCACTTGTTTCTGATACCAGTCTATACTCAAGTAGTATTAAGTAGCTGAAAGGACATTAGAGGACTATCTGGCAAATTGTTTACTGATCTCCTGCATCAAAGAGTGTGTTATCACGGAGCTGGGTGCCCTTTGTTCCCAGTGAGAGGGGGGGAAGTCACCTTATCAGTTTCTTCACAAATGATCTTAGAGCATATGTGAACGATCCTGTATAAAGGCATTGATGCAAAGCTGTGTTTAGAGCTTTACTACTATGCACAGAGTGAGGAGGGGCCTTCAAAATGTAGTCAGAAAATCTTTTCTCTTGAAAAGGATCAGAACACAAAGGTCCTTTTAATGGCAAACTGCTGCTCAGTCCTAAGAAGTGTGTTGTGGTTTGGTGATTTTTTTTAATTTAATGGCATAAATGGGGACAGTGTGGACATGTATTCATTTCTTATCTTTTAGTAGCTATCACAATTACCTCTTCAGCAAAATCTGGTTCTCCATGCTATATTTGTAGGCCAATTAGCCTCTGCCATGGCAGCTGTTCACTGATCTCTACCAGACAACCACTTTTGTATTTCAATGTGTTGTCTTTGGGGCCAGAAATCCAAACATGGTGTCATCAAAAGATGACTAAGTCTTGAAAGAAAACATACAAAAATCTTGATATCTATGCCTCAGAAGCAGTCACAACTTTACCGTTAAGGCCATAGATGTTATATGATGTGGGTCAGGAATCAAGGAGATTTAGCTGAAGAGTGGGGAAATAGAAATAATAGAAAAATATTCTTGGAAAATAATGTGCTTTTCATCATAACAAGGGTTCAGTTTTTCAGCAAAGAGAGGAACAATTCATGAACAGAATTACAGCAATGGACTTTTCAGAGAGGCCTTCTTAAAAAGGCGTAGCAGTTGGCATGGATTGGGCCTGCTCATAACAGTGTTACCACATCAACTTTAGTTACCTTATAGGATAAGGGAGTAGCTTACTTATAGGAATAGAGGCACACCTTATGCATAAACAACCTGTTAATCATTGTGAGAGTTGAAAGCTGTGGAGACCCTTCCAGAGGAGCAGATCATTAGCACCAGTGGTGGTGACAGACAGTTGTTAGCCAAAGAGGGACTTTGAACAAGCCAAAGAGGAACTGCATACGCTTTACCCAGTCTTATAACTGATGGTGTCCAGAGTCGCTTGGAGATAGATGTCCAGGACCAAAAAAAGACTCTGGGAATATGTGGGGAAAAGGGTCCAGAAGAAGCCCAGGAGAGGCTCCAGGAGGCTCAAGAAGACAGAACTGAAGAAAATGAGACCCCAGGAACCTGCATGTGAGTGATGCATTGCACAGCTGGGTCCACTGTGCTGACCTACCAGACTTCCAGACTCTGTCACCTGTCCTGCAGATGGGGAAGTTGTATAACTTGTAAAAATTGAACATATCTGTAACTACAGTGTTTTGTTATCCATTAAGACTCTGCACTTCCAGGCTGGTCTTAAACCATAAAAAAATATCAGCTCACCCACCACTCAGTGAAACTTTCCGGGAAAACCATGCAGAGGGATACACTGCATTGTAGCTGTGGTGGAAATGCATGGTTCTGGCCACCTACCAAAGGGACAACAGGTCCTTAGACTGTTGTGTGTTACTGCATGTCCCTTTCCTTAATGTGCTGCCCCTCTGGCTAACAGATTTGCTGAGAGTCCTCGCTATAATGGTTGAGAGTCACAATTTCACAATTTTTTCTTTCATTTAAATAATCACATTCACTGTGTAACAAATTTCAGTACATGAGTCCACAAAAGTAGTTATGGGCTCTTTAGTGGGGAAAGTGGTAGAAATGATGGAAAGGGACTGTCACTTTGTGCTGGAGTGAGGAGAAGATGAAAGTTTACCCAGTCCTGTGTAGTTTCTGGTCAGGTTATCTTGTGTGGCCAAAGGACATTGGATTTATAAAGGTGTTCAGATTCCTGATACACACAGATTATAGTAGAAAATTAGGTAATGTTAAGAACCTGGCCTATAATATTTCACTCTCAGCCTGAGTCATTAGATACTTTAGTGGTATAAGATGCCTCTGTAGCAATAAGCTGCAAAACTTTGAGCAGTTTGTTAAAGACCAACGGGCTATGTGAATGGTCTTTGTAATTATAGCATCTGCAAAAAACAAGGAAACTGAAATCAATGCATGTTTTCCCTAGGTAGTGATGGAATATAACACTATCTCACCCTATTAATCTCCTGTCATTTTTAATGAGACCTGCTGATATCCAATAAAAATGTAGGGAAAGGTACAAGTACAAATATGAGTACAAGTGCAAATGAGGAAAAGATGCATTAATACTGCAAACAACTACATTCTGTGAACTTTGAGCCCACAATAGGAAAATAAAACAAAACCCTTACAAATCTTTCATTACTTTTAGCTGGAGGATGATGGGGAATTCTCACATCTAATTGTATACCAAAGAAATACAGACCAAAAATAACCAGAATCCAGGTTATTTAATCAGTATTTTTGTATGACTCAGAGTTTCAAGTTCTGTGTTCTGGATATTTCTTCTGACTTTTTATTAGAATTAAGAGATGAAATGTATGAATTTGGAACCATGGACCATAACTCAAAATTATCATATCTTGGAATGATGCTGTGTGCAAGAGATTAGAGACAGGTATAACCCAAGCATCTCTTCCCTGTCCCATGATATTTCTGTATCTCTTTGTAATGGTTTAAGAGGCATGGGAATAGCCATATCAAAGGTATTTTTCTTAGCCTTTGGATTTTATACTTAAGGAAGTGAGAGTGTTTATCATACATAGCCTGTGTTCCTGAAAATGTTCCTTATTCATTTGGCTATCAAACAGAACACGTTGTAATCTGCTGCAATTCTTCCCCGCCCTCTTCCCCTCTGCTCCCTGCAGTTTAGCATGTAACTGCTTTCTTTGTTATGAAACATAATAGACTGAAGCAATTTAGGTGGAATATATATTTTTTTTCCATAGCTGTAACTGCATTGCCTGCTGTGGGAAGACTCCAGATAAACAAATGAGGATAAGAAAGAAAGTTTCTTTCCAGGCATGACTTTGTAATCCCTCGAGCTATTAGAATGCATCTTTTCTTTTATTCATATAGTACACAATGAATGGAGGTGCTTACAAAATAGGTATTAAATGTCAGAGATTTAAACTTATTTAGACACAGTAAAACAGACGCTCTAGTTAAAGTAATTAAACTCCCTGTAGTTTCTTGGATTTAACACAAAATGGATCCATCATCATGTCTAGTTTCTTGCAACATGGCTTTAAAATTAAGTTATAACTTGTTCATGAATAGCTTCCTTTTAAGTATATGTCAGGTTGTATACTCTTTTCATGGAAATAAAATGGAAAGGAAAAAACACAGGCTTATATGGGGAGTAAACATTAATTCTGCTAGATCAAAGGTAATACAAGACAAATAGGTAAAGACATGAAGGGCTAAGCTGAAATAATCTTCCTTCAAGTGGCTAGTAGGAAAAGTATTGTTAACAAGTGTATGAATATGACAAGTCTAGCATGATCATTTCTTTGGCATGCCCTCTCAGCATTTTACAGTCACTGTTACAGAAACATCCCACAGCATGACACAATTCTGCAGGCTGGAAAGACCTCCAGAGCTCATCTGGTCCAACCTGCTGCCCAGAGCAGGTCCAAATACTCTGGACTGCCCAGCACTTTATCTGGTCAAGTTTTGACATCTTCAAGGACAGAGATCCCACAGCCTTTCTGAGTCCCTTCTGGAATATTTAAGCACCCTCATGATAAACTTCTGTGGTTCATACCTAATTGAAATTGCTCTTCCTGAGGAGAATCTGGCTCCTTCTCTCACCCTCCCATCAGGTAGCTAGCTGCACATGCTTAACCACCTAGAAGATTAGCCATTTTGTTGGACCAGATGGGTCAAAAACCTAGATATATGTTTGTCAGGACTGTGGTGCCTGGATTTTGAATTAATCCTAATTAGGTGTTAAGTCAGGGAGTCTTAATTTCACTATGTAATGAATACAAGTTATTTTTAAATTAAGAAAATTTGAGGCTAAAACTTCAACAGGGTGAAGACAGGCAATATCTAAATATTTTCAGAAGACATATGTAGGTCAGTTGAAAAGATGTAAAAATTTCAGCCTATGTTTAAGTAAAGCCGTTTGGCCTAAATATCTAAACCATACCATAACTAATTCAGCAAGTCATTAACTGCTTCACAACTGTTGGTACTGCAGAACTCACAACTCAGATTGAGAGAACTGATACCATAAACATGTTGAGTTATGGGCTGATAACTATAAAGAGTAATGGCTATGGTTATCCAACAGATCTTCCACAAATGAGTGATCTGTATTTACATTAGAACTAAGATGATTTACAAATGCCAAAGTGCCACATTTTAATTTAATGATATACATATGTCAGGAGATTTTTATTGAATATATCGCATCTTTAAGCCTGTGTGCTATATTTCATGTGAAATAAGAAATGGGGGACAAATTAAATCAGAGTCACAAAAGAATCAATGGCTGATATAATGAAAATAAGGCTGTGTTTCAGTCATTATGGTTGTCAGAATCCTTTTTTGTATTCTGGAAGGAGGCTGGCTTCCAGAGTGATGAAGGAAGTTTTGCACTGTTCATCACAATGCTCAGTTATTTCAGTTCTACACTTTCAGGCCTCTAAATATTAAGAAATTATGAAAACATTTTTGGTTAAACTTTTAGATCTTAACATGCATTGAAACATATGCTTTCCTGAAAGGGCCTTCAGCAGTTTTTCTAATATATCTTCTGTCAGTTTTCCCATATTGAACATTCAAATTCAACCCATGAAAACTGGTTAGTTGATTTAAAGAAAAGGATATGTTTAGAAAGTATGTTGAGTTGGGAGAAAAAACATTTTTTTCCCCCAACAATAAAACATTAACTTTTCAATAACGTATAAAGCATTAATCCTCCTACAACAGATGAGGCATAACATGACTAATGGACCAAAACTGACAACTAACAGACTAGAGTTTCTCAACTTGTATTAATATGCAAATACATCTCAGAGAGATACTTTAACTTCTAAAATTTAACCTACCAAGAATTAAGTGAACAGGTTACAAGAAAAAAACAAACAAACAAAAAACAAACAAACAAAAAAACACAAAACAGCAATGTAGAATTATTTATATCTTTTAAACATAAAGGCATCTAGAAAAGTAATTCTTAAGCGCTCAGGAAGAAGACTCATCCTTAGCCAAACTTGGTCTTACATTGTTTCAGAGCTCTGTATTTTTGAAAATCTTTCAAATGTATGGAATGGTTTAAATGCAAGGTTTTTAATTAGTAGACTAAGAGAAGTCTAGACATACCTGGAATGAATTTAATTAATTACAGCTCATTGGCTGTTTTCTGGTAGAAAGAAGCAGGTAGCAGTAGTCAGGAAATATTCTTGTCACCTATTGCTAAGGCTGAAATCAGAAATACTAAAAAAGTCTAAGAAACCCCGGTAACTTGTCTGAGAGGGCAATATGTAGTAACTCTTATTCTGAAGAGCCTAATATTAAAAGACATCTATCAACAGTTTTTAGAACTTAAGAGGTTAAGACCTTTAAATAATTTTCCAATAAGTTAAGGTTTTGTGTTTCCTGCGGAGGTTCCTTTACTCAGCCTGTAAACCTTTTCTTGTGTGTCATTAATATATATTGTTTACATTCCTAAAGGCTGTTGGATATAAAGCAAATATCCATTTTATTTTGAATACAGAAAGGTCACATGAAAATTCAAAACATACAGAGTCCTAATGGAGAGTAATAACAGCACTCCTATTTCCTTCTATAAGGCCATAATTTAATCTCAAAGGATATTAGAAGAGCGTTTTCACTTTCTTTTTTTCAAGTTTGACATATTTTGATAGAGAACCTCTAATTAATACTATAGGAAAATAATAAGTAATTAATTGCATTGAAGTGGTATGAGCATTAATTATGAGTGATGTGCAAGCACTACTCTGCTACTTCTATCAGCTCAGTGATTTTATGATTCCTGTCAGCAATGGTTGATAAAACAAAGATAAAGACAATCAGGCATATTTCTCCTTTGTTAAAGCAGAGAAAGAGGTAGTTAAAGAGGCAGGTAATTTAGTGGGTTTGAAAGACATACTGAACCTAATTATGATGTTCTAATAAATCCTGATTCTTTTATAATATTTTTTATAATCTTGGTAGCTTAATTACTTTTGGGTACCTTCCACAAATTCTTTGAGAAATAAGTAACCATAAAAAACCCCAGAAAACCTCCCCAAAATACCCAGCACAAAGCCACCATGTAGTTGTATTGATTCATTAGTTTTAAACTCACTGTCATAGAAAACCTACTATCATAAAGAACAGCTGAAAGATATTAACCATGAGTTAATCATTTATAGAATACCCCTCCTCCTTAAGAAGATCCTCATATCACCTACCAGAAGTAGTGCTCAGTAGAACACCCAGCCCCCTAAAGACATAGAATGTGAAATAGTGAAACACAAATACTAATCAACCTTTTTTTGCAAAGAAAAAGAAACAACAAGAACAATTATTGACTTGAATTTTATCCTTCTGTCAGGTACCAGGAGCAAATGTAGTGCAGCTGCTAACACCTAGCAGGTGGTTTGCAGCAGCTTTATAAATCAGTCCTTGCCTTTCTGGTTACCTTGTTAAATAAAGTTGAACAAGGGAAGCAGCAACATCAGAGTAAAGATTCTGGGAATTTTGAAGTCTTGAGCTAAAGGATTGCTAATCCGAAGTGATAACTAAGACTTTTGGTAAGACATATAGGTAAGGCTACTGACCAAAGTTTTTCAAATAATATTGATACAGTTTAATTTAGTGATCTAGTTACTTTACTAAATGAAAGTAGAGTATTTGTAAGGGTAATACCTCCAGAAAATGTCTCAGGTCTTTCAAATATTATTTGCTGTGTACTGAGTGTTTGTTTCTGAGTAAAATTATTAAAACAAATTAAAATTATATGGGGGCTCTATAAAGACCTCTTTACTGCTTTGTCCTACGGATTACATAGGCAGAGGTGACATGGTTGAAAAATAATTAAGACTTTCATTAAACTCTTTTATCTTCTTGTAGTGATAACTGCTGAAGGGGTAGTGACATGTTCCTGAACGTTGGCTGGTCTCCTTCACTGATGGTGGATGAGCAGGTGTACCTTGTCAAGGACTTTCTTTTCCTGTATGAATGGTATGTATCTATGTAGCTACCCATAGAGGAGACTCTGGTAACAATATAGATCAGTTTTATTTAAGTGCCAGTTTTTAGGAAAGTTCCTAATTTTTAAGTTTGCTGTAGTGCTATATCTTTTCTTCTTGATGAGCCAATACGTCTCTTTATATGAAACCATAAGAAGTGTTATAAAAAAAAAGATCCTGTCACTATAAACTTGCAGTGCCAGTACTCTGGCAGGGTCTAATACAAGGATTGTTTTTGTTTAATTGTTTAAATATGTATGTGTACACTGAGAATCTGTAAGCACAGTGGTAACTCTATCTCAGATTGTCTTTAGGAGTCAAAATATTTGGGCTGGGATAGTGCAAGGCACATACAATATTACAGTTACATAAGAGGAAAAAATCTTTTTTAGTCAACTAAGACATACATGCTACATCACAGCTTTTAATTCATACATCTCCCCTTTCCAGTTCCTATATTTGTTAACATAAATTATTCAATATAAACTTCATTATGTTATTCCTCTACCTGTAACTTTTCTTATCTATGTTACCTTCTTCCCTTTTAGTTCTTGTTAATACTGTCAGTGATTCCTAATTTAATATAATGCAAACATTTCATTAAAGTATTTACACTTCTAGAAATGGGTACCTGTGAAAGGGGAATATGCTGGACACTTGCCCTCAATTTAATACCTATTCTGTTATTGTTAGCTTTATGTCTGTAGTTATAGACAGCATGATCAATGTGCGTGTGTATTGGTATAAAGGACACTAGTTATTTTTTAATTTGTTTTGACAGAGAGGATTTTTTCCCTAACTAGTAAAGCAGTCAGTCTTATGCAGCTTTGGCCCATGGCTCAAGGGAGACCTTCCCAATGTAAGAGGAAATTGTTACTTCCTTTGCACAAAGGACTTGTAAGTCCTGCTCTGGTACCCTCTGTACATCTCTGTTGAGGAAAGATAGAAGCAGGTCAGAGGACTGAAAGTCTGTCTTATTGGAGTAATTAAGATAATGTGCCTTGTTTTGTTTGCTAAACAGAAGCTAAATATCGATAGCCAAGTAAAGCTCAGGTGGGAGCTCAGCTCTATAACTGAAGACTAGTGTAAAAGAGAATAGCTCAGTAATAACTATAAATAAGGATGGACTTCTGAAGTTGTTTTTTTTCTGAGTACTTCAGAAAGGAAAATGAAATGGACTAAGAGCTATCAGTTTAAAAATATTTTACTGTTTATTATAGCAGGAAATGAGTTGACTATAAAGGGCCCTTCCAGTCAGTGTCTGTAGGTGTAAACCTAAATGCATAGAAATATATGACAATCACAGATTATTTTGTGGAAGGATTATTGAATTAAAAAAAAATGTAGTTTTTCATAACATGGGAGGCTATGTTGATTGGAATACTGTTATGAAGTTACCACATTCTACCTTTTTCCAATTATATGTTGTTATATATCAGATTTTGGGCTATTTAGATATTTGGCCTGACATATAGAACTATTTCTGTTTGTTATCTGATATCACAGCTGGTGGCTAAGACATCACTGAAGCATGCAAGACAGCACTTTCTTGCATAAGAAAACCAATAAAGACCTTGCTATTGTCTCATCTACACATTGATTCTCTGGTAACTGAGTGTCAAGCTTTAATTTTCTCTTTACTTTAGTTTCCATCGAAAAGCTGGAAATCCAGAAGGAAGCAGCTAATGACCTGCTGCTCCACCTGGACACTCACAAGTCCATGGGGCTGTATGGAAGCCACCCGGGAGTATTGAGGGAGCTGGCAGAGGAGCTCACCAAGCCACTCTCCATCGTTTATCAGCAGTCCTGGTTAACAGGGGAGGTCCCAGATGACTGGAGGTTTGCCGAGGTGATGCCCATGTACAAGAAGGGTTGGAAGGAGGATCCAGGGAACTACAAGCAGGTCAGCCTGACCTCGGTACCAGGGAAGATTGTGGAGCAGTTCATCTTGAGTGAACTCACCAGGCATACGCAGGACAACCAGGGGATCAGGTCCAGCCAGCATGGGTTCATGAAAGGCAGGTCCAGCCTGACCAGCCTGATCTCCTTCTAAACAGGATGGCCTGCTTACTGGATGACAGGAAGGCTGTGGACATTGTCTATTTGCACTTTAGCAAAGCCTCTGACACTGTCTCCCACAACATCCTCCTAGAGAAGCTGGCAGCTCATGGCTTGGACGGGTGTACTCTTTACTGAGTGAAAAACTGGCTGGATGGCCGAGCCCAGAGAGTTGTGGTGAAGGGAACCAAATCCAGGTGGCATCTGGTCACAAGGGGTGTTCCCCAGGGCTCAGTTTCAGTGCCAGTCTTGTTTAATATCTTTATCAATGATCTGGATGAGGGGATTGAGTGCATTCTCAGTAAGTTTGCAGATGACACAAAGTTGGATGGGAGTGTTGATCTGCTGGAGGGCAAGAAGGCTCTGCAGAAGGACCTAGACAGGCTGGATTGATGGGCTGAGGCCAGTTTTGTGAGGTTTAACAAGGCCAAGTGCCAGGTCCTGCCCCTGGGTCACACCAACCCCAGGCAACGCCCCAGGCCTGGGGCAGAGGGGCTGGGAAGTGCCCGGCGGAGAAGGCCCTGGGGGTGCTGGCTGACAGCCGGCTGGGCATGAGCCAGCAGTGCCCGGGTGGCCAAGGAGGCCACCAGCCCCCAGGCTTGTGTCAGCACTGGGGTGGCCAGCAGGAGCCGGGCAGGGATGGGGCCCCTGTGCTCAGCCCTGGGGAGGCCCCACCTCGAATGCTGGGCTCAGGTTTGGGCCCCTCGGGACAAGAAGGGCCTTGAGGGGCTGGAGCGTGTCCAGAGAAGGGCAGCTGGGCTGGGGCAGGGTCTGGAGCACAAGTGTGCTGGGGGGCGGCTGAGGGGGCTGGGGGTGTTTAGCCTGGAGAAGAGGAGGTTGAAGGGAGACATTCTCGCTGTCTACAACTACCTTCCAGGAGGTTGTAGTGAGGTGGGTGTTGGTCCCTTCTCCCAAGTCACTAGTGATAGAACAAGAGGAAATGACCTCAAGCTGCATCACTGGAGGTTTAGGTTGGATATTAGGAAAAATGTATTTACTGCAAGAGTGGTCAGGCATTGGCACAGGCTGCCCAGAGAGGTGGTGGAGTCTCCGTCCGTGGAAGTATTTAAAAGATGTGTAGACATGGCACTTCAGGGCATGGTTTAGGAGGCCTGGGGTTGTTGGGTTGACAGTAGGACCTGATGATCCTAAGGGTCTTTTCCAACCTTAATGATTCTATGATCCTTTCTGCTGGTGGCCATAATCAAACACCTACAGGAACAGGATAAACATTAACAATGTACAGAAACTATGACTCTATAACAAAAAGACATGTCACGCTAGCTGATTCAGTTAGCCTTTTCCTAGTAAAGGACAACTATGAACCTTTATCCAAAGTGAGATAATTCATCCTAAGGAGAAGAAGCAGGGTACTGGGGAAATGTAATATAGCAGCTCTATAGTTCTCAGAGCAATGCCAGGTGATTTTACCTGTTACCTGAAAAAACATAAATTCATGACACATGTGAAAGATATACCTTTAGAGTAAGAGTGGCAGTGCACTTCTGGATCTTTCTAACCACAGCTCCCGCCCCGCCCTGCCCTCCCTCCCCCAACCCCCTTTTTTTTTCCTGGGCAAACAGTAAGTGCCTAGGAGGAACCCAAATATATCAAGGATACTGGATAGAACTGACTTGAGTCCTTAATCCATTTAAACAACTATTTTCTGCAATTTGCATTGCTTCCATAAGCAGACCTGCTTAAAGCTGAAGAGTTAGTTGAGTCTTTCACTTCCAACCCTAGCACAGAGTTTCAGTATTTTACTTGACACAGCGCACAGTGGGAGATGGCATTAACACCCATCTTCTGAAGCTATAGAAAGTTGATACACTGGTTTTCTATTTTCTTCCTGAGTCACTCTGGAGAGGTTAGAAGCTGTAGACACTGTATGTTCCTGCAGCAGGGAGTTACATTCACTTTGGATCTTAGTACCATTTTTGTTACAAATCCCCAGCTGCCATGGGAACCCCCAGCTAAATACACAATGAAGGGAGAAATTCCCATCCCTGTGCAATGTGAACAGGCTGAGAGGTGTTGCTCCTGGGCAGAATCCCAGGAAAAGTGTAAATGGGCTAATCTGATACACACTTGTAAGCAAAGAACCAATATGTTCTACCTTCAGTCAACTGTCCTTGAGACTATGTTTTAGATATTGCTCTGGAAACCTGGGCAAAAGCAACCTCCTTATGAAGGTACAATTTATTTGGTTTTATACAATGTAGCATGTGTTTACACTAATGCTGATTCATTGCTCTTGGGTTTTAATGGTTATCCATAGCAAAAGAATGAAACTCAGGATCAGTTTCAATCAGAGGCTGCATACTAATCCTTTTTCGCTTTCAGTCAAGGCTCACCCCAAGCATTATTTGCATTAACATGTCTGCTCAGTCTGTCTTAACTGTAGACCTATTAAACACAAGCAGATTCATACTTTGGGGGTTTTTTTTGTTAAACTGATTACCTGCACCTGACTCTACCTTAAAATTAGTACCTACATAGTAGGGCTTTTCCTTACACACAGTACGATGAAACAGTTTGATTTATATGAAATAAATATATGCCCATAAAATGTAATAATCCATTACCAAACACTTTCATTTTTCATTTTATTACCATGTTCAAATAATTATTGACTTTTTTGCTAACCTGAACAAATAGATATTCATTGAGTTGTATTCTTTTTTATTATGATTACACTAACAAAGAAAGGTAAATCATCTTTATATTGTATTTGCAATTAAATCTTGCATTTTCAGAAGATTAAAGATGCAACCAGAAATCCTGTTTTTGATACAATAATTCATAAAATAGAGGTATTTATCAGCATGGAACTTCAGTTTTACGGACCATATACTACAGTTGTTCAGTGTTATTTTGGTATGGTGACCACGAGAAAAAGACTATAATAAATATGTTCTTCTTTCAGAGTCACTTTAAGAAGTGCGGACATTTGTCTAAGCAACTCAAACCCAATATTTTCTAACTACAAACTATAGAACTATGAGTCTGTGAGTGATTTATTCATCAGATTCAGTTTCTTTGTATAGTTGTTGCTTTTGCCTTCTGTATTCATTTCATTAGCTGGTTGTACATCCTTTCAACCTCAGATAACAAAAACTGTGAATGA
The DNA here is from genome assembly GCF_963921805.1 of Phalacrocorax carbo. Classification (NCBI taxonomy): domain Eukaryota; kingdom Metazoa; phylum Chordata; class Aves; order Suliformes; family Phalacrocoracidae; genus Phalacrocorax; species Phalacrocorax carbo. The sequence goes on along the minus strand of NC_087548.1, from coordinate 7,095,801 downwards.
AGAGCATTATCCCCTTTAGCCCAGTATCCTGAGGAAGAGAGTGGTTTATTGCACTGCAGTTACATTGGTGTAACTACTTATTTCTCCAACAGCTGAAGTGAGTATTTTCAAATCAAGCCATTTTAACAAACACAAGTTTTTAAAGAAATGGATTTTCATAGAATCACAAATCATTAAGGTTGGCAATGAACTCTCAGATCATCAAGTCCAACCACCCACCCAACAACCCAGGTCTCCAAAACCATTTCCCCAAGTACCACATCTACATGCTTTTTGAATACCCCCAGGGATGTTGACTCCACCACCTCTCCAGGCAGCCTGTTCCAATGCCTGGACACTCTTGCAGTAAATACATTTTTCCTAATATCCAATCTAAACCTCCCCTGATGCAGCTTGAAGCTTTCTCCTCTTGTTCTATTGCTAGTGATTTGGGAGAACAGGCCAACACCCACCTCACTACCACCTCCTTGAACGCAGTTGCAGAGAGCGAGAAGGTCTTCCCCTCAGCCTCCTCTTCTCCAGGCTAAACCCCCCCCAGTTCCCTCAGTTGCTCCCCAGCACCCATACCAGAGTTTGTGTTGCCCATGACAATTCTAAGGTGGCTTGTGCCACAGTGGCCCTCAGGCTAAATTTGACCCAGTTTGCACTCCCCACTGACTCATACAGTCCCGTCCCCATAATGTTAATTGGTGTTGCTAATACAAATGGGCACACCGGCGCTACATGTTTGTCAGGCCCTTTGATTAATATAATGCTTTTACTCTGCAAAGGTAAAGCATTCCCGTCAATTCCAGTTAAAGCTTCCCTAAGTTGCACCAGAGGTCAGTCTTCAGGCCACAGTTCTTTAGAGATGACGGTGACATCAGCACCAGTGTCAATAATACCGGCTAATCAGATAGATTTGTCTTTCGCCGTCAGGGTACAGCGCAGCATGGGGCACATAACACTCACTGTTTGGGCCCAGTATTTGATGCAAACTTCTCTAGACTTTCAAACAGCTTTAGTAGACTTTCCTGGTCAGCTAGATCAAACACTTTACCTGTGCCTTTGCATCCTTAGGTATCCCGCGTATAATTAAGACCAATAATGGCCCAGTCTATATCTCATATCATCTACTAACCTTTTTTCAAGATTGGGGGGGGTGTGAAACACATCACAGGTATTCCTCACTCCCCCACAGGGCAAGCCATCGTTGAACGAGAATATAATACCTTAAAACGCATGTTGTTACAGCAAAGTGGTGGAGCTGGAACCATAACTCCACAAGTGCATTTAGCAAAAGCACTGTATGTCCTTAAATTTTTTAATTTTTCTGATGCAAGTTCCCCCATTAGCCAACACTATCTCTCTCTGCAAACAGACCAGCAGAGCATTGAAGGAAAGGCACAGGTCCTCTTACGAAATTTAGAATCTGGGATAATGGAGGGTCCCTCCCCTCTAATAGCATGGGAGAGAGGTTATGCTTGTGTCTCCATAGGGTCAGGACCTCACTAGATCCCAGCCCGTTGTGTTCAGCTGTATTGGTATCAATCCTCAACAGAAAATTCCACACTGGAAGAACCAAACCCTACCAAAGGGAAATCAAGATGCTCTGTTGGTTGATTGTATTTATAATCCATTCATGTAACAGGGTATGTTCTTGACCAGGGTTACACAAGCTGCCTTCGTCTAACAGTGTTTGGGTAACACCAGTGAAAGCCATAAACCAAGACTCTTTCATTCTGAATCTATTCACAACAGTATTCAGCAGCTAGAGAAAAAAACCTGCAGAAACTGTAAATGGATAATGATTGGTGTTGGTTTGATCAGCTCGTTAGTAGGCTAGGCCTGGGTGGATGGGAAAAACTCGTGTGAAGTGTGTAATCTTTTGCATTGGAATATTTTTGTGGATTGTTATCTGTATCCCATGCTTATTACAATGCTTATAACGTTTAATAGATAAATCTCTAAAAACCATACTGATAGTTGAAAAAGAAGGGGGAATTGTGGAATAAGTGAATGCAGCCTCTGTGACAGCACCAGAGATCACATCACCCTTATTGGATGCAAGCCATGGCATAGAAAAACAACCCACAAAACCACAGAACTAAGGATTGATATGCGGGACAGAAGGTCAGAGGCACAGCTGGAGCACCGAAGCAGGAGAGCGCGTTTATATATGTTTATACCACATATGGATATAGTGTGATAGGACACATTTAGGGGTGGAGAGAAGGGAAAAATACTAGCTCAGGAGGAAGACTATATTAAGGCTGCTCTTTTTGTTAATAAACAACTTTGGCTTTGCTTGTGCATGAATATGGAGTTTGTGTAATGAATCACCAGAATTTGCCTTGTTAAACCTCACAAAACTGGCCTCAGCCCATCAATCCAGCCTGTCTAGGTCCTTCTGCAGAGCCTTCTTGCCCTCCAGCAGATCAACACTCCCATCCAACTTTGTGTCATCTGCAAACTTACTGAGAATGCACTCAATCCCCTCATCCAGATCATTGATAAAGATATTAAACAAGACTGGCACTGAAACTGAGCCCTGGGGAACACCCCTTGTGACCAGATGCCACCTGGATTTGGTTCCCTTCACCACAACTCTCTGGGCTCGGCCATCCAGCCAGTTTTTCACTCAGTAAAGAGTACACCTGTCCAAGCCATGAGCTGCCAGCTTCTCTAGGAGGATGCTGTGGGAGACAGTGTCAGAGGCTTTGCTAAAGTGCAAATAGACAATGTCCACAGCCTTCCTGTCATCCAGTAAGCAGGCCATCCTGTTGTAGAAGGAGATCAGGCTGGTCAGGCTGGACCTGCCTTTCATGAACCCATGCTGGCTGGACCTGATCCCCTGGTTGTCCTGCGTATGCCTGGTGAGTTCACTCAAGATGAACTGCTCCACAATCTTCCCTGGTACCGAGGTCAGGCTGACCTGCTTGTAGTTCCCTGGATCCTCCTTCCAACCCTTCTTGTACATGGGCATCACCTCGGCAAACCTCCAGTCATCTGGGACCTCCCCTGTTAACCAGGACTGCTGATAAACGATGGAGAGTGGCTTGGTGAGCTCCTCTGCCAGCTCCCTCAATACTCCCGGGTGGCTTCCATACGGCCCCATGGACTTGTGAGTGTCCAGGTGGAGCAGCAGGTCATTAGCTGCTTCCTTCTGGACTATGGGGTGTTTTTTCTGCTCTCTATCCCTGCCTTCCATCTCCAGCAGCTGAACAGCCGAGGGATAATTATTGTTAAATGGATGGTTGATAAAATGGGGCTTTGGTCTTATCCTAGTGCGATGCTTGAGTTCTTAGGAGTCAACTTTATGTTGTGATAGTATTAACACTGCAAGACACTGAATAAAACAATGAATTGGACTCAGAATGTATGACCCTGGTTGCATGGTGCCATCACAGCTGAGAATATAGACTTTATTTTATTTCATAATTTAATCCCAGAATGCCATATCTTTGTTGGTTTGTGATAATTATTTTCCTAGAATAAAAATACCTACATTACAAAACTGATTCTTTTATTTCATAGAATCATATAATATTTGAAGTTGAGAGAGATCCATAAGGGTCATTGAGTCCATCTCCCTATTAGTATATTGTCCTGGGCTCCATTATTATTATAACTTCCCCATAGAGACACCCTACCCATTTCTTGGCATTCTTGTCCCACCTATTGGAGGAAGAAGTTACCCAGCTTTAACTTTTCATGCAGTCTTTTCCTCTTCTTTCCTTTTCCACAAGTGTGAAAGAACAGCTGCTGCTTGATATAATTATTTTGTTTGCATGCTATAAAACTGTTAAAAGCAATTTTAATTTTAACAGTAAATAGGTTTTATTGCCAAGTTAGGCTTTTGCTTTTAGCTATAAGATGGCAACGGGTGGTTAAAAGTATATTTGATTCTGTACTATTATTTCTCCTGTATCCACTGTATAATCAATGAAGTGATACTATTTTGCCCTCAGGATAAAAAAAAAAAGAATTGCTAATGGAAGCAATTAAAAGATATGAATAATACTGACACCTCTTTATTATCTTTCAGGTACATTCAGAGTTACCCAACACATTAAGTGGTAATGATGCAGTTCCAGTTATTTTCCAGTTGACATGATTAGTTCTGTGGCCCAGCCACATTTATCTTGTGCTTTGAAGCCCTTCACACTAAGTTATTGGATTTAGGAAATAAAGTAAATAGATATATGAAATGACCTCATCCCTAATTTTGAAAGACATGGGTAAGAATGGCATTTCCATGGTCTGCAGCACTAGTCTAAGTTATAGGAGTTATTCTCAATTATCTGCTGTGTTATGTAGGCTGTTTCAGACCAGAAGGGTGTAAAGAACAGATATGTAGGGCTACAGGCACAGAAGTTTTACACCACATTGAGGTGTCTGACCTTTGTGTTAGATGCTTAGCTTCACATTTGCATCCTCAAAATGTCCCTGTCCTTACAACTGCATTCAATGTCCTGCCTGAGTCTTTTGAATTTGATGCCTTCATCTAAGCTTGTGTTTTCCACCTTCTAGGGTATATCTGTTGTCTGGAGACGGGCTGCAGAGTAGTCCATTTTTAGAAATGTAAATACTATCAACAATCTATTAATATATGGACAGGAGCCCTGAACAATCAAATACATATAGGTAACGTGTGAGCAAAAACCCTAAATTACTTGAACACAAATTTGAGACCAATTTTCAATGAAACATAGAAGACTTATGAAGTATTGCAAGTCATTATATTAATCATAATAAACTGGGAGTCTGAACAAGATTTAAAGATGTGGATGAAACAGCAGAATAGGTTTGACTGAAGAGTCCTTTGACATTCTTACCTTATAACTCTAAAATGCTAGGTCTGGAAAGGTCCTGTGCGGAGCCTAGACTATTGATATACTAGAACTGGGGGCTTTGGCAGGACCAAAATGCAGCCATTTTTTCAAGTGTTCGGCATAAATAAATTTGTGTGGCTAACTAAACATTCAAAAGTTCAAATATCACTTTAAATTGTATGTCTAAGTGTGTGTTATCTATAACAGTAGTGAAATGAGTGACTGCTTGAAGAAACCCAAGGGGCTGCCTGTTACTTAAGAAAAAAAATTGATAGTATTTAGGATTCCTTTTATGATGATATATACTGTCTTCACCATTTTCAGTGCACATTAAATACTTGTCCTAGTGAGAAATGGTGCCTTCTTTCTAAATGGTGGCTAGAGCTCATTAATATCTACCATGTTTCTTTATGCTGGAAGCCATTAAGGTCCCCCACCTGACAAAGGCAAGAACTGGGTAATAGCACTGCTTCATCTAGTTAAGTGTTGTGCTGCGTATTGTATTGCTATTCATTGTGAATATGACCCTTTTTATACACTAGATAGCTACGTGTATTTCTAAGCGTTCAGCAGCTATCATCACATAATTTATTTTATTCACCTCATTATTATTATTTGTTGCACTGGCATAAAAGGTGCTTTTATTGCTCTCAAATATTTACTTTGTTATCCTGATTGGCCTATATGCCCAGGTGTTTACTCTTTGATCATGCTGAAACACTGAGCCTTCTGCTATGCCTTCCATGTGGACAATTAGTCAATCAATAAGGAGGTATAGGGTTTTTCTTATATTTTTAATGCTTGAATACTATATTGCATAGCAACTATTGCCCAGAAATTTTAGTTGGTCTAGCAATAAAAAACTTACTATTAAAAAAATAAAAGCACAGAAGAAAACTTCCTCCAAATGGTATCATCAAGATACTTGATTTAAGAAAAGGCTGATGATGTTCCCTTAATAAAGTGACAGAGAGGAAGTGGCTTGTTCAGTCCAGAAAACGAAAATTTCTTCATCACAATGACAAGTTAAATTGCACAGGTGAACAATTCAAAATTTTTCAGGCAGCTGATCTGATAAATCCAGATGTCAGCAACTTGGAAAAATAACCATCTGTGTAGGAGGCTTGAAAATTAAACAGGGAGTGTCTAAGAACAGAAAAGATCAGCAACTGAAATGAACATCATTGTTTAATTAAGAGGGATGAGAATCATAGACAAATAGGTAGATTAAGGTTAAAAGCTACCTGCTGATTACCTCTTGGATGCAGTATCCAGAGCTGTAACCCCACAAGATATTTGGGTACTTCCTAATCTTCACCTTCAGCTAAAACATGTATTCCCTTTCGAACATTTTTACAGGAAAAAAGTTCTTCGGATTTCAGTGAGTGACTTATGTAAAGAAACATGCTCAGGAGATACAGAGGCAACTGGGATACTTTTGGAGAAAACATGCCTTCATTTCTTCCACCTTATTCTCTGACATAGTTGAGAACTCTGAATATTCTCTGGAGCAACCAATATAAAAAAAAAAAGATTTAAACAAAAACCTGAGGTGCTTCAAGTCCTGAGGTTGTAACTGAACAGGATTTTAAAGATCATGATTATGAATTCCTATTTTCTTTTGTGGATGCTCTTACTGATACATATAACACTTGGAAAGAGATGGAATTGATCTACTCTTAGAAAACTTAGATAACTTTCTAAATTAGAAATTTGAAGTAGACCAAAGAACTACAGCTAAAAGTCACCTCTAATACCTGAGATATGTAAGACAGATTTATTTTTTTAATGCCTTTTTTTACCTTAGTAGTTTCTGAATAGGAAATATGAGGATCAGAAATTAAGATGTCTGACCATTCAGGCTCCTTCAAGCTGTATTCAGGCTCCTACCACTTATCTGAATGTTTTGTTCCATCTTTCTATTCAATGACCTACCTGAACCTTCTCAACTGTCAGTGAAGCTGTCCAGTCAAACAGCTTAGGCAAGATTTATGCAATGCATCTTTGTTGTAGCTGGCAAATAAAAATGAGATTCCATGTAATTGAAAAGGATGGCTAGGATTTTTAAAAAACAAGAGAGTAAATGTCAGTAAACTACATTGTTTCCTTTTTAGATGTTGTGTTTGGTTGATGTTTAAGTATTATTTTCACCATGAGAGGATTCACTTGACTAAACATAGGCCTTCGTGTTGTATAGGTCTATGTTTGAGCTAGTCACCTTAGTTAACTATAGATAAGGGTGAGAAATAAGGAGCTCTAGAAGTCAATCAGTGCTTCACCCCAAATCTCAGCTCTTGTTTCCTTCACCTCATTTCTTTCCATTTTCCTGTTTCTCTTAGCTCAAAGTCAGTGTTGCGCTTCATGTGGCTGACTGAAAAGACAGGTCAATTCCCAGAGGAAGAGGAGGGGAAGGGGAGAGAAGGATAAAGACGTGCAAGGGGATGGGAAAGGGAGAGACAGTTTTCTAGCAGCTTCTTATGTTTTTGCTTGGTTTGAATATCTACTCTCTCCAAATTGTTTTCTATCAAAGGGACATGCCCGATTTTAAGAACAATTTTTTTACCTCATATTAATTTTAGACAGCTGTAAAACTGTACAGTCTCACTTTGTCATCATACTGACTCCTTTGTTTATATTTTATCTTTATTCCTGTTTGCTTGTTACATGTGAGAAACCATACCAGAGTATGTCACGGAGGTACACATAGGCTTACAAAATCTTCAGACGTTCCAGCACCAGAGGAACCTTATGTCCCAAAGGCTGAACAAAGCCAACCACTACTTCCCCGTTGCTCCTTACCACAGTTGTTGTGCCCTACTTTCAGGATTGGTTTCCTTAATACACAGCCAGTTGTCTTGACAAATGGCATAGCTGATTGCTGACTCCTCTGGTGTACCTGTAGGTAACTCCTTACTTAGGTTAACATTAAATGTCATAAGTTGTTGACTCCTTTTCCAACTGTAAAGACAGTCCAGTCTCCTGTAACAGGACTGAAGATTCAAGAGAACCAAGTTTTTTTCTTCTTGGCTTAATTTCTACACGTGACTTCACACAAATGAGGAACGGCTTTAAAAACAGGGAAAACATACTTGGGTTTATGATGGGACATGGGCTCGCCACCCCCTGCCAAACTTTTAATGATTTTTTTTCTTTCACTTAATTCCATGAGTTTTCTCTTTCTTTTATGATATCATAGCCTGTTGTCTAGATGGATTAGCTTGTTTTTAGATAGTGTTATAATGTAAAGTGAAATGACAAGTTATCTGTTGGTATTAAAAAAAGAGCTCAAATAAATTGTGACAACAGATAGACAAAGTAAATAAATATTCATGAGCATTTTAAAATTTAAATTTATAAGAAATAAATATAGTACACTGCTTTGGGGAAAATATGCAAATACTAAGGAAACAATTATTAATGCTCTGGTTATATATTCCCATTTTTGTGATTCTTAGTTTAAGAAGCTGCACTGAGTTCATTTTGTTCATGCATAATAAAATCCCATATTTTAGAACAGATGGATTTTATTTTTTGAGGAAAAAAACCTTCATATTAGCAATGATGGAGGAAGGTGGATGCAGTCCACAAATATCTGCTAGAAATTAAGAAATCATGCTGAGAAACAATCTTTATGGTTATTTCTGACCCATCTGTTTCCCGTAATTGCATAAAAATATATGCATTTTACTTCTGAAGGAATCCCCCTCTCAGTACTTCATCTGCCTCAAATGACCAGTCACAGCCCACGCATACCCTGCAGCACAGTTTGATGGCGCACATGTGCAGTCCATCCAGCGGAGGGAAAATTAGGCTGTCCATGTCATCGGGTTGAAGGAGAAAAAGCTCTCAAAGTTGCAGATGTGATAGGGGAGAAGAAACAGGGCTGACAGTGTCACCAGCAAGGGGGAAACTGGCAGGAGTCATGGTAAAACACCGGTAAGGGTGGTCATGATGCCACAGGAGCAACAATGGAGCTCTTTGTGCCGTGTGCAGGATCAGGGTGAAGTCTAGGCTCTGAGTTAAGGGGCGCTTTGCTCATGATATCTAGACAGACAGTTTCATTTGTTAAGTACAGGCAGATGCGCAGAAGATTTCTGTGTTTTGTCCTGTACATCCGTTTGTACATTTTTTTGTGACCTCCTGGTTATGTCTTCTAGAGAAGATGTGACCTATGAATATAAATGTATGTGTTTCAGAAAAAGAGGGAGAGAGAAAAGTCCCTTTCCATAAAGTTAGCCAAGTTCTTAGAGCACAAAATGAGAGAAGAAAGAAATTATGAGGCTTCTCATAAATATGGAGTTGTCTCTGAATAATTATCCTCAGCAGGGAGGATTGCAAGAGACGTGTTTATGCCTCTGCTCCATGCTTATACCCATACATGCTCTTTTAAAGAAATATTGCAAGTCTATTTATTCTCTACTTGTCTGTAGCATCTGATAAATACACTCAAATGTGTCAGTGGATATGTACAATCAAAGGCAAAGTTGTTAGAAGAACATAAATTTCCAAATACAGTTGTACATATTGCTTTCTGGCTAGCGACCAGCTCGTTAGTTGTCAGCTTCATTGCCTAAGCAGCTTTTCATCTGGTCAAGGGTGGAAATCTTGGTGCCTTCCATAGACTCCTATTTCTGAAAAAAAAACAACCTAAAACAAAAACCAAAGCCTAGGTACATATCTGAATGTTTTCAAAAGCAGACTTGAAGACATGCATTTTTAAAGGTAGTTAATATTGTAAGATGTTAATAACTCTCAGAATTATTTTCCTTTTATGAGAGTTTTTTTTTAAGATTTTTTTCAAGGTTTTTGATAGCCTGTAAAGTTTAGTGCTACACAATGAACACACAGTTTGACTTTGGGCAACAAATCTTGGATTTAAAGCAAAGCTAGGAGAAAAACTTGCTTAGTTTGTTGACAACAGTTAGGCAAAATATTTTGAGCACACAGAGATCACTCTTAGTATACATATGTCACGGCTTTGACGTTGAGGAGTGCCTGCACACTTTTGCCAACATTTCTTTAAAACTTAAGGGCAGACTGACACCAAATGCTCTGCAGCTTTTTCCTTCAGAAGTCCTTGCAATATGATTTTGTTAAAGAATCCATATCTACAGAATATCTCAACAAAAAATGATGGTTACTGTATAGTCAATATGTGTTTCTTGTTTGATTCCCTTCACAGGGTTTAGCCAGTACTGCAGTAATGGTGTGAGTTGGAAATTCATCTGCATATGGAGTTCAGAGCCATCTGTGTGAAACAAGGCATTTGATACCAGCAGATAACAGTCATTAAACATGAAGTGAAATCCCTGTAGATGTTACACACGTTTCAGAATGCAGGGATTTGATAGAGCATATTTCCAAAGCAGTCTCTTTTTCATACAGTGAGTTCTAATATGAGTTGTCATGTTATAGCCAACAATCTAGGTGATTTGTGAATGCATTTTATTGTGGAAAAGTGACAGAAAAATGCAGTTTTTATGTGTAAGGTGTACAGCACAGCTTTCCCTTGCAATGAATGAGGTCTTGGAAAAACATTGCTACGTTGATGTGACGATTGATGGCCAAGTCAGATACTACAGTCAGAATGGAATTGAAGTTTCATCATTCTTCTATCCTCATGAAAAATTATACCTTGAGAGTTTGTCACAAGAGCTTGCTTTTCATTTATTGTAATAAAAATATTATAACGCTGAAGTGATTGCTATTAGAAATGGTGTTCATTGACAAATGTTGATCAACAAGACTTTTTTTGACTAGAGCAAATTAGAAAATGAGAGCACCAAATTTAAGTGGAGCTGTTTATTTAATAGTAGAAAATGTCACATAATAACCCCTAGAATCTGTTCTCACCATGAGAAATGGCTGGTGAGAAGGTATTTGTGAAAATGCATAGCAATTAAACTAGTAAGCATGCAGATATTTTTAAAAATCTCACTCTGTTGTGCTGAAACCTGTCATAAAATTCAAAGACATGTTAAAAGAGGACACCCTGTGCTCACATCTTTGATCTCAGGCTGGGAAGCAGAGGACATGCCAATACCTGGTAGGTTTGTTGTGAAGCCAGCTGGATCTTCTGTTTGTCCACCAGCCAGGAGATCTGCACATGTGCAGCAAATGCAAAGTGATGATTCATTATGAAGGTCCAGGTATTGCAAACACTCATGGAAAGGGACTTTGCTTTTGTTCAAAATAATTTTTTTGGATCTTGGCATAGAGTAATGCTGATTTAGGGTATCTAATCTTTACAACAGAGTGGCCAATCCCTGACCAGGCAGTAACAGCAGTTTCTATTGCAAGGATCCTTGCAACAACGTCTTCAGCTGGGTCACACGTGACACCACATAGTTTCTCCAAATCTCCCATTTCTCCAGTTAGACAGTAATGCTCTGGGGGTAACAATCTACTCCATCTTCCAGTTATGCTATTTACAAGCACTTTAATTCTAGATTTTGTGGCTTGAGAAGAAGCCATGAGGAAGGTGGTACCTGTGACCTGTTGAAACCTTTGACTGTAAGAAAGTACATGGAAGCAGCAGCTTCCCTTGCTGATGTTCATAGGCTCTGTGCCAGTAAGGCTGATAAAGCAGAGTTGAAGCCAAATATGTCGGTGACGAACCTAAGTAGATAAGCTACAAAAGGATCTTGTCTCTTATCTGAGCTACAAGAACAACAGCTGCTGTTATTCAGAGAATTACATGCAGATCTTTAGGTAAAATTCAGGATCTACAGACCAGCTCTGACTAAGATATTCCTGTGCTAGTTATCTCAGTGAGGGGAAGTTTTAAGACCCCTGACCTCTCCACTTGCCTCTTGGAGGAGTCAAGAGGTCAGAATGGTTAGAAAAGATAAAGATCGTCCCCTTACTATGAAACACATTCACACAAGCATATTTTTATAAACTGTTTCAAACTTTGCTAGCAGAGAGCACGGACCTATTTCAAGTGCTTGCACATTTAGAACTAACTTCTCATTAATGTAAGCCAAACAATGCTGAATGTTTTCATCTGTTCAAAACATAAATTTGAAGTAAGCACTACACAAACATGGAAGCATTCTGGGTATTTAGTTTGCTTTAGGAAAATGACATAGAATTTCATTTAGATTTCTAAATATATTTGAAGGTTTGTGTGTGTTATTATTTATGCATTTGGATAGAGAAGGTTGTGATAAAATAATAGTGGTTTAGATTACTTCTTTTACCCTAATTAGAAGTGGTAGTAACTGACATTTCAGAACATTTTCTGTTGCTTGAGTGACTCTTTTTTTTCGCTTGGTTTGAATTTGTTTTGTTACTTAACAAAATTAAATAACATAGATATGTCAGTTGTATAATCTGTTTTTTTTCTGTGTTTTTCTCTTTCATTTAAACTCCGATATTCGTCTTGGCTACCTTACTCTATTTTACAGGAACATAATTAGCAATATGAGCTAGCCAACTAATTTGCATAAACAATTTTTTACTTAAGAATGTTGAATTCAAAATTCTATATAATCATCTGGAATAGAAACAAAGGAGTCTTTCAAGCTCTTCTTGAGACTTGTTTTAGTTTAGGTGGGATTTGAACCAGCCACAATTCCAGCAGGGAATTAACTAACATTACTGGCTCCCATTTACCTCACTGCCTCTGCTTGCTGAATCATGTAAAATGCAAAAAGAGATTTAGGGAAGGAACCTGAACTCAAGCTTTCTTCTGCCATAAAAGTCTTAACATGATGTTATCTCTTGTCTCTCCAGTTGTTTGTTCCTTCTGTGCACTGGCAGTTTCCAAAGTAAGGCTTATGAAAAAGAGCCTCCAGATTAACCTTTTCCCTGAGACTAGCAAATCATCCAGGGGGAAGAGAGAAAAAGTTGAAACTGTATCAATAACATGCATTCTGAATACTTTGCCTCACCAAAAATATAAAGATAGAAGTATTGGGAAAATGCTATTTTGTTTTCCTTCACCGTTAAAGAGCCAACCTTCTCAACTGTATAACAGCAATAACATGCGTACCTGTTTCAACTTTGGAAATGTCTTGGTTCATGAAATAGTCTGCTTTCTTTTTTTCTTGCATAAAGAAAATCATGTCAGACCTAGTTCATCCCCACTTGTCCCTGTTTGTTGGAGGAGCATACTGAAGCCATGGAGCGGGAACTTGTCCAGAATGACCTGGGTGAGGCATCATACACTCTGCAGACCATCCAGGCACCTTTTAGAGAGGATTTCATGTTCCCCTCTGGCAGTCAGGGAGCTGTGTCTGTCTTTAGACAAAGTGTCAAAAATTTACCCTATTCTTTAATGGGATCTCTGGAATTCCTAGTGTATCAAGTAAGAAAGTGGCTAGGAGGGCAACCTGATAAGCTATCTTGCATATTCCTTGTAATGTGGATGTATGATAAAAGCGGATGTATGCTAAATTGGATGTATGACAACTAATTAGAGAATCCCCTTGCTGATCAGCTTATCTCTCTGTGTTCCATATCCCCATGTATCACTGAGATTGTGTACCATTTTGCTCTCCAAGATTAAACAAACAAAAAAAGCCAACAGAAAAAAATGCTCACAACCTGTTATTTTGACAGTTGTAAAGTTTGAGAAAGAACTGATTTATCACCTACTGACTTCTCATTTCTGAGGCTGCATGTGAAATCATTCACTGCATCTAAACAAACTCAGCTCTTCGTTGAACAAGGGAACATGTGATCTGTGTAACTGCAACTCAGCATGAAGATTTGGTATGTGCTGTGAAGTGAACCATTATCCAAAATAAACAGCTGGCTCCATTAGGAGTTAAGAAAGGGGACTGATAACAAGCCTGCTCTTGCTAGGATAATAAATACCTATTGACTTTGCAGGTAATAATTCAGAAAAGCTAAATGGATTCTTGTTATTCACTCAAGACTTGTTTAATGGTAACAACTGCAGATTAGTTTCTACTCCAAATTGCTGCTAATTGAATCTTGTTCTCTCTGTTTTTTTCTAGCGTTATCTGACGCTTCCGGCTTATCTGCAGCTCTGTAAATGTTTTGTGTTCATTCCAGCACAGCCTCAAGAAAATTCATTGTGTTTCCCAAATCCTTTTCCATTACCTACATGTACTGCATTTCTTACTCACTGGTACTTTTCAAGAAACTGACTCAAGGTGGGAGTATATGTGTTTCTAATACACAAACTTGAGGGAGATAGACTGGCTGTAATATGAAGCCAAATGCCCGATGCAAAGACACTCAATTCCTGCAGTTAGTCCTGATGCAAATGCAGATAAAACCTATTATTTCAGATCTCAGACATGCAGAACCAGTGCAAAAGTTGCGGTCTACTGTCTCAAATAATGGGCAGAGGAGCTGTACTGCTCCACCAGTCTCAAATGACATGGGAAACACAAACCAGCCAGCTCTTGTTAACAAGGGGGAGAAAAAAGGGTCTTTTGGTCTTGATAATCTATAGCTGTTGAAAGTTGGCACAAAATTAAAAGGCAGTTAAAGTAAATTAATGTCTTACGTGACTCCTAATGCTGTCCATAACCAATCACATAAACACAAAAGTGATGATACTCTCTTCTTAAACTTAAAAAGTAGGATTTCAAACCTCCCAAATCACACTTTATGTTCTTTATTACAGAACCTGCCTGTGTACCCTTTTTGACTTAATATTTTGACGGTCTCACAGGCTTCTCTGTTACATCAGTAATTGCTGGGATGGAACATGATGCAGTAATTTTCTTCCATTTAATGGAAACTTATCAAGTCTTACCAAAAAACAATAGAGAGATGACGTAATTCAGTGCCCTAGAATTCATATCATAGTCATTGAAAGGTTTTAGCATTGTAGATGTGGAGGCTTTCATTATAGATTTAGGTCATGTTACTCACGCCTCCTGCTCATCTACTCAGCTCATCTTTGTGCAAAATATTCTTAAGTGCATTACAGTATTTCTTTGTCTAGAATTTGATTTCAATAATGTTGGAGTCTGCTCCTTGGCCTGCAGTTGCATCATTCTCTGGTATCAGAATGATGGAGAGAAAATGACAGATGAAACTACTTAAACCAACAAATGTTAACCCATTCCTTGAGTCTAGAATTTTTTGCTTGTCTTACAGTCTTCAGGTGTCTTTCATGCTGGGAGTGCCAGTACTAGTGAGTCACGGGGGTGGGAGGGAGAGGAGTAAGCGTTCAGAAAATAGTCTAATGGTTTAGGTGTAAAGCTGTTATTTTAACCTAACCAATGTACAGTCAGTACAACGCTACAGGATGAACTGTCTTCTTGTCTGCCATCCAAATAAAGGAACCAAGCAAATAGGGATAGATTCTGGCTTCTTCACAGTTACCAAACAGTGCACAAATTTTGTTGTTACCGGGTCAAAAGGATTTGCCTGCACCAAGTCTTTCAGCCAATTGATTGTAATGAAGTAGTCAAGCATTTGTTAACTTTGTCTGCTTTTCTTGCTTCTGTGAATGGTTAGTCCAATTGTATGTGGGAACCTGTTTATGCAGCGTGGGAGAAATCTCACGCTTAATCAAAATGTGTTAATAGGGATAGCATGTTAACTGAAAAAAGCCCAGAGCTAGTCAAGGGCTTGGTAACTATTGATAATTTTAGATGGACTAAAGTGACCATGTGATAAACTAGACAGGCAAACAATATTTATCAGCTTTTAATTGGTAGCCTGCCATTCATTTATTAATTTCCAGCAGTGTGTACTGCTCTAATTCAGCTAATTTCAGAGAAGTAAAGTATCTGGCTGAAATAACAAGATTGCATTTACTGTATAATACATTGATTCTACATATATAGACACTACTTCTTCGTCACTGGCTTTGTCTATGAAGCCTAAATTCAATTATATAGTTCTTCAAAGGAAAAATCTTGAGGGGAAAACAAGCAAAACCCTGCAATATGACATTCTAAGAGACAAAGAGATTTGTTCTATCCTTTACCAGAAAATACCCAGGACTGACTTAACATCTGGCTCAGTTCATGCAGCTAGAGCCATCTAAAAATAGGTTTTTTCCTAAACTTTTTGTCCAGGTTCCCACTGTTAGAATCGAGAAAGAGGTAAGAAAAATAATTCATTAGTGTCTCTTGCTTTTCTCTACTCACTACAGTAGAAACCAAAATGATGTCTTTAAAATAAGTTACTAAAGGAGAAATTATTCCCTCTATTGTAAATTCCTTTATGTGAAGAAAATTTGAGTTCCACTCTTCTAAGGTAAAGTTTCCCCAGGAAATAAAATGACAAAACCTCATAGCTGAAGGTAGACATGTTGGGTATATCTCAACATGCAGATATGCAGAGCAAAAATTGTCACTGTTATAAAATTCTGTAGGAGTGGATGGTCAGAATACTTTCCTAAGTAGGAAGTTATTGAGATATTGCATTGTTATATAAAAGTCCAAGGGATATTTAAGATGCATTTCCCTATATTGAAAACAAAGAAGGTAGGACTTCAGCACGTGTTCCATCAGAGCTCGTGACCTACTTTTGTGGTGAAAGAACTTCCAGGTTAAACTGTCTTGCTGAAAGTATCCCATCCAATCCCACTGGGAGGAAAAAGGAGAATAAATTCAAGTTAAGATTAAAGCATAAGATTTAACAATTGGATTGGCTGTTGAAACAAAATACTTGCTTGTCTTCACATGAAGTAACTTCCACCAGAAAAACAGTTATTACTTTCTATTCTCGGATACAGAATGAAATCCTGTGGCCTGTGATATAGCAGAAGTAATTTTATACTTAATTTTGGAAATTAAATAGTTGTGTTTTTGTAAAATTCAGATTAATTCATTATGTTTTCAGTCATTCTGTGTTGGTTTTTTAGCTTTTTTGAAAAGTCTTTTCTAACGACAATGAAAATAGTGATCTTTATGTATGTAAAACTTTCTATGTAGATATGTAAAACTTTCTGTACTACAAAAATATTTAGAGAACATGGTTGAGAAATAGTTTTAGTGCACCTACAAAGGACAAACAGGAAGAAATCAATATACTCATGTTAGAGAGAATGTTTTAGCCTTGCTTAGTGACTAGCATTAATATGTTGTTTTCTTCATAAGAGTCCAGATAAAACACTTTCTTAACAAAAATAGGCTACAACCAATCCCAAGGAGAGATTTTTGTTTGTTTTTAATTTAGCTTTCATATTAATTAGTTTAAAAAGTGAAGTAAATAAGACTCAAATGTCTCATTTTTGTTCAGTTTTTGTTCAGTGATCTGGTCTGCATCTTTCTGGCAAACTGTTGCTGGCTCCATCTGCTCCCCTGGGTCCTCTGTCTTGCTCCATGGTGACTAAAAAGACAGCTTAAACCTGAAGAAATGAAAATTGGTACCAATACTGGGTGCATGAGTAGGTACTACTGATCCATGAGAGGCAATGAAGTGAGGATTATAGGTGATTTTTCTAGCTCTACCACTAATTCAACCTTCCACAAGTTTCAGTCATCAGAATTTTAAACAGAAGAAAATTATAAGAGATTCTGTGAAGTCTGAGTGATTAATGACTTAAATCTCTTTGAGATTCTCAGATAAACTGTACTAAGAAGGCTAAACAAACCAAAAGCAGCAGCAATACTGACAGTATGTCTCATTAATGTCACATCAGCATTAGTTTAAAAAGTATTTATTACAATTGCCTTTACTTGGAATGCTGTTTCATTTTTACAAACCACAGACTTTGCTATGGACAGGTGCTTTTGAACGGCTACTGTACAACTTCAGGTATGTAATTAATACAAGTCATAATTCATACAAGTTGCCTTGACCTTTTCCTCTAAGCAAGCTGTGTATTAACAGGCAAAGCTAGCTGGTTTCAGCAGACAAGTCTACAGCTGGCACATAGATTTCTGTTCCCCAAGGATGTATGTAAATGCAGCAATGCAAGAAAATCCCTGCTTTTTTTTTTCCTTTTCTTTTCCACTGCTGTGATTCAGAGATGAATACATTGACCTTTTCTCTCGTGCATAAACTTTAAGTGGCAAGACACTGAGACAAGCCAGGCACCCATTCACTCATGCTGCAAATGTTATTAAGCAGAAAAGAGTGCGGCTTACTTGAAAGCACAGTGACCTAAAGTTCAAGCAAGGTGTTTGCAGGGTGCCTACCTCTTTATTGAGGTATAGATGTATTTGATTTTTAGAACAAGCTGAGTACTCATCTTCTCTCCTGTGAATATTCATTACCTTTAAAACTCTTGTTGCTACAAGCTACAGTTTGTAACCATGGCTGACATTACTGACATGTTTGTGGCTCTCTCTTCTACTTAAAACTCCAATGGGTTGTCCCTAGCAGAGGGGCTTGATGTACCAAGCATCTTTTCATCTATTAGCAAACTGGGTAACATCACAACAAACACCTAATATCTCTTACTCTATAATCATTGAAGAATGACTTTGTGTTTTGTGCTATAACATTAATTATTACCGTCAATCATACTAGGTTAGAAACCTAAACAAGATCCATTAGAATTTTTACAGTTAGCGTGTCATAGTTGTAGACTATAAGAGGCAATGAAGATAAATTGCAACAAAAGTAAGTTCTGGCTATGTATTAAGGAAAAAATTCTCAATAGTAAAGGTGGTCAAGCATTAGGACAGGCTACAAAGATTTTAAAACATTGGCTAGCTATGATCCTGAACAACCTGATCTAACAGAGAAATTGGATCTAACATTAAAGTTAGCTCTGATTTGAGTGAAACTTTGGACCAGATGACTTCAAATACAGGTAGGCTGGAAATTTTAAAGGTTTATAAACATCAAAGAACTGCGATTTTCAAGCAGCTTTCAGATTGAAGGCTTGAACCAGAACATCAATAAAAAAGTTAATAAATTTCTGAACAGAAGTATGTAATATAATTTTTTCCATATCAGGGTACTGGCGTCAATGACTTAGAGTCAGTGACCCAGGATTTCAATCTTATCATGGACACAGAATCATAGAATTATTAAGGTTGGAAAAGACCCTTAAGATCATCAATTCCAACCGTCAACCCAACACCCCCAGGCCTCCTAAACCATGCCCTGAAGTGCCATGTCTACATGTGTTTTAAACACCTCCAGGGATGCTGACTCTACAACCTCTCTGGGCAGCCTGTGCCAATGCCTGACCACTCTTGCAGTAAATACATTTTTCCTAATATCCAACCTAAACCTCCCCTGATGTACCTTGAAGCCATTTTCTCTTGTTCTATCGCTAGTGACTTGGGAGAAGGGACCAACACCCACCTCACTACAACCTCCTGGAAGGTAGTTGTAGACAGCGAGAATGTCTCCCTTCAACCTCCTCTTCTCCAGGCTAAGCCCCCCCAGCCCCCTCAGCCGCCCCCCAGCACACTTGTGCTCCAGACCCTGCCCCAGCCCCGCTGCCCTTCTCTGGACACGCTCCAACACCTCAAGGCCCTTCTTGTCCCGAGGGGACAAAACCTGAGCCCAGCACTCGAGGTGGGACCTCCCCAGGGCCCAGCACAGGGGCCCCATCCCTGCCCGGCCCCTGCTGGCCACACCAGGGCTGACACAAGCCCGGGGGCTGGTGGCCTCCTTGGCCACCCGGGCACTGCTGGCTCATGCCCAGCTGGCTGTCAGCCAGCACCCCCAGGGCCTTCTCCGCCGCGCACTTCCCAGCCCCTCTGCCCCAGGCCGGGAGCATTGCCTGGGGTTGGTGTGACCCAAGGGCAGGACCTGGCACTTGGCCTTGTTAAATCTCATATCCTTGTCTCCAGCCCAACATTCCTGCCTGTCCAGGTCCCTCTGCTGAGGCTTCTTGCCCTCCAGCAGATCAACACTCCCATCCAACTTTGTGTCGTCTGCAAACTTACTGAGAATGCACTCAATCCCCTCATCCAGATCATTGATAAAGATATTAAACAAGACTGGCACTGAAACTGAGCCCTGGGGAACACCCCTTGGACACCAACTGGATTTGGCTCTACTTACCACAACTCTCTGGGCTCGGCCATCCAGCCAGTTTTTCACTCAGTAAAGAGTACACCTGTCCAAGCCATGAGCTGCCAGCTTCTCTAGGAGGATGTTGTGGGATGCTGTTATGCTTCCCATTTCTGTGGGATTCATCTTTTACTAAATATGTGAAGGAGAGAAATTTAGATGATCTTGAAAAAAAACATTATGAAGTCTCTCTGATTCTCATCTTTGACTTCAGCTTTTTTATTGTTGTCATCTATATTACAGCTAAAGTTTAAGGACTTAAAGACACTTATTTGTCTCTGCTATGGAGACACATTATAAAGCTGATTCTGAAGCAGAAATTGAGTGTAACATTGATATGTATTCAGATTTCTGGGTGGTTTTTTTTTAAGATGTAATATTGGTATTTTTTTCATAATGTTTAACTGAAGGCAAGAAGAAAATAAAGTCATATAATATTTGATCTCTTAATTTCTTAACTTAATAGTGTTTGTTCTTCGTTATCTAATGAAAATATGATAGCCATCACATGACACACACCAACACATGCACCTTTCTGCATGAACTTAGTGCTGCTTTCTTCAATTTTCTTTAATCAGAATTGGACCTTGAAACTAATTCCTTTGGAAAAACTATTTCATACGTGAAACTTTTTTAAATTATTGGGGGGATGCCGAAAAAAGCTGATTGCAAAACTATGTGTGGGACAGGTTACTCCTCATTTGAAATGTAAATTGCTTATCTTTTCTTTCTTGTCACGTCTCTAACGTGCAGGTACAGCTCTCAGAGCACTGATGCTTTTAGAGCTACTTGAGGTGAGAGCAGTAATTAAACACTGTGAACCTTGTGTTAAGTAGTTCACATCAGGCTTTGGGAAAGAAAGCTGCAAAATATTTCAAGATACCTAAAGGCAGTGATTTCATGTGGCACATTTTCTGCTGTATAATTTTAAAGTTTTTAAAATTTTCTTATTGTGACAGATTATGTGAAATGGCCAGTGACGCTATGGATCATATTTGTTTTCCTACCCATGCAAATATACAGCACCCTATTTTTGTTAATTCAGTTGTGTTCAGATACTTAAAGAAGAAGATAAGCTTTTAACATCTCTCAGCCCTCCTTTCTTTTCATCATACTTCTGACCTTACTTCCACATAGGCTTTATTCCCCATGCAAATGCCGGCTTCCAATTAAATATTCTTACATAAATGTTACAGCAACTACTACAGGTAAGAGGCAGCATACTTTCTGTATATCTTGTTTTAATACAGAAATTAGATCTATTGAGATTTAAAAAAAGTGATCTAAAGCAATCATATAATTTGGTATTGCTTATACATGGGAAAACATGGAGAATATGTAGCCTTATGAAAGTAAGTACAGCACCTTGAGGAAAGTCTTCAGATAATCACACCTCATAATAAGTTCTAATAAAATCAGAGGCAGAAAGACAGATATAGAAGATGTAGGGGAAAAAATACATATGATATTAAATAACAGGATCATACTCTAAATTGAGTGTAAGTAAGTGGAACAGACTGAGAGACTTCAGACCTTAGAATATTAACAAAATTTCTCTAGTAATGTGATTCAGTAAACTAAAGGTTTTAGTCAATTACAAAGCAAAGAAAAAAAAAGGAAGTTATGGTCAGATTTCATTAGCTCTCTCTGAAGTTATAGTCATAAGGCATATTAAATACCACTTTTTTCTTTTTAATAGACTCATATAATTGCAGTCTGTTGTTGGGACCTTATTTAGAAGACTACTGAAACATGGATACATTTTTCTTGGACAGTTATATAGATTTAGTGATAACACAGTGATGGACATTAACTGTGATTAAACAATAAAATACAGTTTTCATTATACCTGACTAAGGTACCCAAATTATTAAGCCAAACGCCATTGCTGGATTTAGATTGATGCCACATTTCTTCTCAAAAATGTCTAATGCTTTACCACATATCTGTTGCTTCTACTAATGAACCCATACACAAGAATGCATTTTGGCTCATTAAGCTGGTCCATCCAACCCCATGTGGTGACACTGCTATGAGCAAAACAGAACCCTTTAGCTCCTTCAGTCCCTGTCCTTGCTTTTCTGTTCTGTAACTACCAAGATACTGATGGACACCGTCAAAACTTGTCAGTTAAAGAATTTGTGACACAATCTTTTCTGTCCTGGGAAAGGGAAATTTGTGGTACTTTGGAAGTATTTTACCCCTCACTCCACTGTGGAAGCTGAAGAACTTTATTCCTGTGACCTTCATAATAAAAATTAGAAATTTTCATGCATTTCAGTAGTTGTAATGGAAAGAGTAGCTGGTTTGTACTTGTAGCAAATGGTTACACATACAGCTAGGGTCAGGTCATCTGAAAGCAATCAGGTTGGACATCAGGAATTGTCCAGGTTTTGTACTTTGTCAGGTAGGGTTCATAGTATATCACTTACCCATTCTTTTTGTCCTCTCACCAAGAGAGGCACAGTTTGTCACAAGCCATAGCCTCTCAAACAATTTCTGGACTCTGCTACATCTCCTCATTTGAGTCTTTTTGTTCAGGTATCTTTAACTGGACTCAAAGACATTCTGCAAGTAGGATATACACAGCTTATATGTATAAAGCACTCATCTAGCAGCTGACATAAGCAAAAAGTAGTTAAGAATTAACAAGCTATTAGGCTAAGCATCAGTGTGGTCTCTGTTCTGATAAGGCACCCAAAGACACACCAAAGAGTCTTTACTGGTCATGCAGGCATCACCCAGGAGGGAAAAATCCTCCTCCACATCTCCCTGGAGATGTTACTGAACCCTGTCCAGTTTCTCAACATCCCACTTGAACTGTGCAGCCCAAACCAGACACAGTATTCCTGGTGTGGTGTCACCACTACTAAGCAGCTAGGCATTGTAACTCTCCTTGATCTGATGGCTGTGCTTTTCCTAGCACAGCCTGGTGTGCGGTTTGCCTCATTCACAACAAAAACGTACTTTTGACTTGTATGTGTTTGGCATCCACTGTTACTCCAGGTCCTTTTCAGCAGAGCTGTCAGTTTGTTCCTGGACTGCACCAATGCAAAGGAATTTCTGCTTTGTCCTGACGCAGATCTTTGCACTTTTCCTCGCTGAACTTCAAGGGTTCCCTGATGATCTAATCTTTAATTTTAGCAAGGTCTCACTGAAATGAAGGTCTACCATTCATTTACCAAATCCTTCTCCCCTATCTTTGAATCATTCAGAAATCTGCTGAGGAATCACACTTTCTCAACACCTATGTGGTTGATGAGGATATTGAACAGTGTTGGCCCGAGTATTGATGTTTGTCATGCTCCACTTGTTACCAGCTGCCAAACAGACATCAAGACATTGATCACTACTCAGTGAGACCAGTGCTCTGGACTATTGTCAGCTCATCTAACAATCTGGCCAATCTGTACTTCTTCAGTTTATCAATGAGGCTGCGGTGGGAGAGCTATATGTAAAGTCTTAGCATAGTCAAGATATATTTCAACCCCTCTGTTTTCCCCTCACCCATGAAGTGGATCGTAGGTAATCATTTGTCATTGAAAGCAATCAGATTGGTCAAGCATAATTTACCCTTGTTAAGTCTGGTTATTCCCAATCTTCTTTTCTTCAGATGATTTGCTCCATGAGTTTCTCAGAGACTAAAGTGGGGCTGTCATGCCTGTAGTTCAACAATTCATCTCTTTTGCCCCTTTTGAAGGTAAATTCAACACTTGCCTTTCTCCATCATTGGGGACTTCCTTTGATATGTGTGATCTTTGAAGGATTAAGTAAAGTGGCCTCACAGGGACATCAGCAAGATTTGTCAGTGTCCTCAGTATTCTCTCTCCCGTACAGCAGTCTGCAGGTCCTCAGATCCTCTACTTACATTTTGTAAGGATAGGTGTACCATTAGCCTTCTCCCTGCCTTCAGGGACTGCCCCTGATAACAATAATTCTGAAGGTAGGAGGTCTTGCAATTACATCAGTGCACTGAGTTAATTCCCATCAGGCCACATGGATGTGAATATATCCCACTTCTGTACTAGCCCACTTAAAAAATTATTCCTGTCCCCCTTGAATTTCCTTGCTTGTTTCAATTAATTTTGGCATTGGCCATCCTGATTGCATCCTCTTTGCCTGAGAAATGTTTTTATACTCCTCCTTTATGTTCTTGTTTCCACCTCTGTTTCACGATTTGTTCATTAAGAAACTCTTTGCTTAGCGAAGGATGTTTCTGTGAATAATCCTAGTCTTCAGCAGGATGTTTTTTTACTTGCACACTAAGTCTATTAACAAGCCAAAAACTGTTCTCCTACAGTCCAACGTCCTCATTCTTCTAGCTTTCC
The DNA here is from genome assembly GCF_963921805.1 of Phalacrocorax carbo. Lineage (NCBI taxonomy): Eukaryota > Metazoa > Chordata > Aves > Suliformes > Phalacrocoracidae > Phalacrocorax > Phalacrocorax carbo. The sequence goes on along the minus strand of NC_087548.1, from coordinate 7,071,740 downwards.
TCTGGATACTGGACTCAGTCATCCCACAGTCCCAGCAGCCCAGACTGGGCAGTGGCCACAGAATCATTGCCATCTGAGGCCACATTATCCACACTGCTTTCCTGTTTGCTAACATCAGGATAAAGTTTTGGACCAACTTTTAGTCTCTGCCTTTTACCAAGGCTATAAACCTCCACCTAGCTCATTCCTACACATCTCCAACTGCCTTCTTCTTTAGTAGCAAAAACAAATGCATAACAATTTTGCCATAAAGAGAAAAAAGGTGAGGGAAAAGAGGGAAATATAATCTTTAAAATCATTCTGCCTATTTATTTTTCTCCTGTTAGTAACGGAATATCCTGATACACCTATTTTCTTCTGAATGCTCATTAATTAATAGGTCTAATGGCACTCCTACTGATTGGTCCTCTCCATGAATTCATAAATCAGTCCTAATCTTCCTGGTTCCTCTCACAGTCAGAAAGTTAAGGACTTCTGACTCTGCATTATACTTTAATGGGATAGTGTTCAAATAAACAGTCTTCTAAAGATTTACATAGGGACTGTGCTAGTAGTGGGCTATTGAAAAAAAGACATTTTATGCTCTCTAATCCCTGCAGATCCTCAAGAGTTGCGGTTAAGAGTGCAGCTCAGCTCAGATGATGACTTCAGAGCTCCATGACTGACCTCGAGGCTGGAGAAATTTGAGAGTTCAAGTTTGTGAAAAGGCCCTGAGATATTTTTGATATTATAATTTCAATTTAATATATTTATCAAGCCATTACTGTTGTTTCTGTAGTTCTCCACCCCATTCCAATTGTTGTGCTTGACTATGTATTTCAAACACTTATTCCCACATTTTCAGTGCTGTTCTTTCCTGGTTTGACAGAATGTAGAAAATCTGCCCATCCACTGCGATAACAGAAGAAATCAAAATACTTTAAATATCACTTACTGAGCAACAGTTACACTGCTACAGTGAGAGTAATTTTTGCTATTTTGCACTGTGTTGGCCCAATGAAATTAAAATTGATCAGAGGTAAAGGGAAACAGATTCCAAGGGACTAAGTGAAAAACTGAAAATTCACAGAATCCCAGACTGGCGGGGGCTGGCAGGGCCCTCTGGAGCTCACCCCGTCCCACCCCTGCCGGAGCAGGCACACCCCCAGAGCAGGGGCACAGGGCTGCGTCCAGGCGGGGGGTGAATGTCTCCAGGGAAGGGACCCCACAGCCTCTCTGGGCAGCCTGTGCCCCTGCTCTGGCACCCCACAGCAAAGGGGTTTCTCCTCACGTTCAGGGGGAACTTCCCGTGTTCCAGCTTGTGCCCGTGGCCCCTTGGCCTGGCGTTGGGCACCACTGAAAAGAGTCCGGCCCCATTGTCCTGACACCCGCCCTTCAGATATTTATAGGCATCGATGAGATCGCCCCTCAGGCTTCTCTTCTCCAGGCTGAACAAGCCCAGGTCTCTCAGCCTTTCCTCAAAAGGGAGATGCTCCAGGCCCCTGATATCTTGGTAGGTCTTTGCTGGACCCTTGCCAGTAGTTCCCTGTCTTGAACTGGGGGGCCCAGAACTGGACGCAGCCCTGCAGGTGTGGCAGAGCAGAGGCAAAGGAGAACCTCCCTCGCCCTGCTGGCCACACGCCTTTCCATACCCCCCAGGACACCGCTGGCCCCCTTGGCCCCAAGGGCCCGGTGCTGGCTCAGGGTCACCTCGCTGCCCCCCAGCACCCCCAGGGCCTCTCAGCAGAGCCGCTCTCCAGCAGGTCCCCCCCAGCCTGTGCTGGTGCGGGGGGCTGTTCCTCCCCAGGGGCAGGACCTTGCACTGGCTCTTGGTGAATTCCACGAGGCTGCCCTCAGCCCGGCTCTCCAGCCTGCCCAGGTCTCACTGAACGGCAGCACAGACTTGTGGTGTGTCAGCCACCTGAAACTGGTATATTCCAAACAGATGGCTGTAAAAAGTTCCACAGTGATTCTTGAAAAATCTGTACTAGACAAATGAGTCAGTCTGAGGGAAAAGCAGGTTCATATACGGTCTATAGAACAACTTTCATTAAACTTTCCATAATAAACTTTCACAGGTGACAGTTACAACAGCTTGATACAGCTGAAGCATGATATAAGATAGTGGTTGGTAATGCCAGCATCACCCTTAAATGCCCTGTCCAAACAATAGTGAAAACAGTTCGATCAGAAGAAAACAAAGAGCTGTGTAATGCTGATGTATTCTTACATGGGCTTCTGCTCACTGTATTGTAACCTTATTAAAAATGTTTTATTTTTAAAGGACAGCACCTATTAACCAAGAATGCTTTTTTTGGTCTGTTTTTAAATGGCCCACGGATAGTCAGCCAATCCACCCTGATTCCTGTGTATTTAGCCCATGGAATTTGTGTTCCTGATTCCTGAGGCATGGCTGTGATGTCTGGCTGAGCTGCAGTTTATCTTCTAGATTTGCTTTAAAGACACAAAACATCCACCACATGCCTACATCAGTTGTTAAAATTATTAATCCCCCACAGGTTTCAGACATGGGGAATTCTAAAAGGATTAATCACTGCACCCTTTTCCCTGCTTTGCTTGAGAAAGAGATGAAGGCAGAGCATTATATGCAAAGAAGATTAAAATGAAGTTGAAACTTCTCACAGCTTTTGCTAAGCAAAACTGGAAAGAAGAGAGACTAGTGTTAGGGAGGAAAAGATTTGATGATATTCAGAAAACAAAATGAGGGTGAAAAGCGCTCGAGGGAGCAGTGATACATCGCGTTGATACAATCACAAGCCTACAACTACTATAAGGAAGGAGTTTTGCCACCATCTATCGGTGAATGGGAGGAAGAAACAAAGCCAGAAAATGTGTTTCTTCCCTGCTTTCTCACACAAAACCAATGTTTTCATGATTCCTTAATTCATGCGTATTTTGAACAATTGATATCCGTTACATGACAAAGAATCATGTGTTGCCCTTAATATGCCAACAGTACAGATTCACGCTAATCAATACACCTCTTTTAGTATGAGTAACCGAAAACATGAGGTAGAGGAAAAGGGCAAAGGACTTTGATCCCATTAGGGACTGTTTCATAAGTGATGCCTCAGCTGTAAATGCCTTCCCACCCGGAGTGAGGATGTGGAGTTGATCTGTCACCTACGCCTCTCCTGAGCTGCCGTTCGGCTTAATCTGCTCAGGCTGAGCTACACTAGTTCCTTACCTGAACCAGGGTGTTTAGAGTTATATGAGGTGTCTGCACAGCAGTACAAGTAGTATAGTTATGTTAAGATATCAAAAAATTTTATGTGTATGTCCCTACAGAAAGAGGTACTTAGCAAGATCACATCAGTACGGTTATACCTGAAAATTATAGGTCCTGAACTAAGTCAGGTTGAAAAAGAAATCAATAGTAATAAAATCCTCTAATGCTCTGTAAATCTCAGGAGAATTAAATTAATTTAGAGGAATGGATCTGTTCTTTCTAAAACAGCCACTGCATTATTAGTATTTATTCCTTGTTAGATGAAAATATGCTTTCAGGGCAGAAAACTACTTGTATATTCTAAGAGGAGTTAACACATGTCACAGATGTATTGCTGCTCTCACCTCTACACATTAGTTCACCAACCAAATTCTGTGTAATATGTGCCTGGATAGCTTCTTGGATCAGCAAGAGTTGCAGGGACAGATTCTCCGTTCTAAGCCCCAGCGGTTTTACTGTCTGCTTCATTTCACAATCCTGAATTAAGTATCTAAGCTCCCCTAAACAATACTGAGTCCCATAAAACAGGACTCAGAGAAAGCTGTATAATTTTGCAGGCTGCTGCTAGTGGTAGAAAAGCTTTCTGCCTTTCTCTTAGACTCTGTACCCAAACTGTCCCTTAAATTGATGTAGGCTAAGAAACAAATTCAATAAAATATAGTCCCTCCAGTGCTTAACTCTGACACGTAGTCCCCTGAGTGTGCATATACATTAGTGGCTCAGTATGCAGCACAAACACTTTTTTGACATAAATCTTTAACATCCGCACTTGATGCTTGTTAGGCCACACTTTACACTATCCTGGTACATAGTAATAGGTTTCCTTTTTAGAGAAACCAAACTGAACCTTGTGCAACAGGGACCATAGCAGGAATGGGAAAACAGACGCAGGATACTGGCAGGTGGAGCAAGCCTCAGGAGCAAAAGGATCATCCACCCTACAAATGAGCGCAAGAACTATAGAACTCTGGGCTTTTGTATAAGACACTAACCACGGGGTCTGGGAAGTGTCTGTGCAGCAGCTGTGGGGTGTCAGCCCTATGTCATCTGTGAATGGCTTGATATTCATTATGATTTGATATTTGCCTAAGATGCCTTCCCAGTCTAGCTTGACATTGCTCACTTCTGATGAATTTCTTCTCTTACTGTCTTAATTTGTTGACCCTTTATATGTATATCCATTTTTAAGTAATTTCTTTTTTACTTTACTATATCTGCTAATATACGTAGACAACCAAAGGAGGCATCTTAGAGCAGCAACCAGGTAACTCATGGGGACAAAAAAGAATTAATTTGTAGAAGGCCAGAGAAGCTTGACAAAAGGTAAACAACTCAGTGACAACGTAAGAAAATCACCAGGCAACTGCAGGCCACGGGGTATCAGGTGACAGTTAAGACAATAATTTTATTCTTAGTTGTTAACAGTGAGTGCTATGGAGGCATCAGGGAAATTGATGAGCACAGCTATGTATCGGTAAGCATCTTTGTGAGATGATAGGAAGAGAAGTTGAGGCAGCTTTGTCCCCTTCTGCTCATGAAGTAAAAGAAATTGTTCTGCTGTTTCCAGAAAGAGGAGCAGGAGATATATAAAAGATCTGTATGAAGACAGCGGACGCGTATGTTTTCAGCCTGGTAAATTAGCACTTGCTCTTCTATGTTATCAAAATGCTGACCCCCACCAAAATTTCAGCTACAAATTGAGAAAAACTCTGCTCTTTTCCAGCCCTCTCACCCCATAGGTTTCAGCAAAGAGCTGAGAAGCAGGAAACACAGACCCAGATTCTCAGGGATGTGAGGCAGCTTTGGCTGTTGCTCTTAAAAATGCTGTATGAGAAATTTGACCATGAAGTTAATTGTGAGCAAAGTGGGAATAAGGAGGATCCCACCTTTTCCAGTGCACGGTGTGGGTATGCTCTGGGTATGTTGATGGCGCCAGGCTCCAGTAACTGCAGAAGCCAGGAATTCACTGTTGAGTGGCTCCTGATGGGACCTGGGTGTGAGCCAGGGTTTATTTGCTCAGTACTGCTGGCAAGAAGCAAATGGCTTTGTGAATACCCAGCAGCGGGATTTTAACCTGATCACTTCAGTTGCTGTGTGTACTTATGGGACCTTCATGTTAAACCCCTATGGGGGCACATAGGGTCCTGACATCTTCTGTACCTAGGTCTAAACCAGTAGCACTTTAATGTCCTGCTGCTAGTTTTCAGGTGCTATTAGATGCTTCATAAATCCAAAGATCCAAAACCACTCAAATCAAAAAGCCACACTGAGATTTTCTTGCTGGGAATGCCTCACAGAAAGCAAAATTAAATAAGAGGGAGCTTCATGGGCCAGGCATATATTAAAAGAGTAACAACCTCAGAAAAAAGGAGGCCTTCATACGCTACTGTAAGCAGGATCTGTGACAAATAAAGTGATAAGTGCTGATGTGATCTGCTGGGATGCACACAGAAACCGAATAGCTATGCTGGAGGACAAGAATTGCAGTGAAACTGTTGCCCAGAAGCAAGGGTGATCTATCTCTGTTGGACAGCAAAGGATCCACCTACCCATTCGCTTTTCCTTTGAATCTCTATTAGTATAATTGCAGATGGGACTCTAAGTGTGGCTCAGTATGTTTTTATTGAGGTCGGTTACGTACTGGGCTACCTTGGGATTGGAAAGGGAGGATTTGCAGAAAGGAGTTAAATATTTAACTCCAGTGCCTAAAACATTCTGTTTCTCATAGAGGCTTAGTATGGTTGAAAAGACAAACAACCAGTTTGCTGCATGGTTTTCTATTTTTGAAAATCCAAACCCAGTATATAAGCACTACAAAACCTAACTCCAAATGCATCTAAAAAATTACTTTATACATCTTCTGTGACAGTGTTAGCTCTTATCAGAAAATATGCCCCACAATGTCGAAAGAGCCTGAGCATACAACTTTATTAATCAGAGGTTTTTTGTCAGAACTTTCATATGTCAATATTGCCATGAAATGAATTAATGGAGACCAAAGATAATGGAATATTTATGTAAATTATCTTAGCTAGATATCTCCAATCTTTTCAGAGCTTATAAGTCTTTATTATGATAATGCTTTTGACATGTATCTCATATGAAAGCTACATTAATTATTTCAGTTATATTAATTCTAAATTTCTAATATCTGGGTTCGGGGTTTTTTGGTGGTGGTGGTGGTTGGGGTTTTCAGTGTTTTGAAACACATAAAAGGAGCCCTATTTCTTAAACCTGCTGAAGTCTACCTAAACTCTTAGGCTGACAAGCACAGATGGCTGCAGTATTAAAAGCATTGTCACAGGGTATAAATTTTTAATAACCTTTGCTAACTTTAGCTGTGTTTATTTGTGCAGTTTCCTCTCTTCCCTGATCTATAAATTAAAACAAACCCCACATTATTCACATTTCCCTAAACCCCAATATAAAAAAGCAATTCCTGCATTTTTTATTGTCTTTGTGAGCTTGTGATGTTTTTATGGGACTGGGCTGGAAGAAACTGCATGTTTTAACTTTTTTAATTGTTATTCCAGTCAGTAAGGTGTAATGAAAACAACACTTATGGAAAAGTCATTTACTGCCACTGGGACTCTTCATATTCTTCTAACTCCATGCCTGGGAGCAAAAAGAGATCTTGAATGCTAAAGTGGGAGATTCAGCAAACTTTTTTGTGTTCGCTTGCAGATGGAGCCTTGAGTGCACAGTGCAGTGCTACTGCAGAGCAGATGCTGTGATCCCTGTGCTGGCAGGTATGTGAGACATCACTAGTGTCTGTTCCAGCCAGAACTAAATGCTGTATTCAACATGTTTTTATTGATCCGTGAAGCAACCTTTTGTAATGCTGTGTGGAAATGTGCCGTTACAAGCTCTGTTTACCCTCACCTCTTCATCTTATTTAAAAATTCCATTTAATCACTAGTATGTATTCAGTAGTCAGTCCCAAATAAAAGTGTTTTATTCCAGATTAGCTGAAATGCAGAGAAGGCTTCATGCTTGGGTTTTTGTCCTCCACTCGCTCAAGGTGCCTCACCATAAAACACACACAGACAGACTACGTCATGGGAAATCTAACTAACTGCTGAGAACATTGATGAAAACTGAATGTAGATGAACTTTCAGGACTTCTTGTTTGCAGATTATAGAAGACATGTATTTTTAAGCAGAAGAAAGACCCATTAATCAAGCAAGAATCCATAAAGCAAATAACGACTCACATCTATCATTACTCAGAGATACCAAACTGATAAAGTTGCTAACCAGAATTCAGGAAGAGCTGTAAAATAATCCCTAGGTTTTTCATTTCATGGGTAAAAGAAAAAGCAGATGAAGGGCTACTTAGTGTTTAGTGCTTGCAGAGTAGGTCTTTAAAGATGTAGAGTAGGTCTTTAAAAACATAGCTGCTTCAATCTGAAGAAAATCTAGAGAAAAGGTGAATGTTTAAATATGAGCAAATTGCTAATCTTTGCTTTTCTGACTGCAGTTTTGTGTTTTTTTTGTTGTTGGTTCCCCCCCCCCAAGTATCTGAATTAAGACAAAACAGAATATGAAAATGATTGTAATGTCTAAGAAAAGATCAGAGGATAGAACTGAAAAGATGGTTTATTGCCTTTGCAGCTGCTGATTAAGGGCATGAAATACATTTTGCAGCTTTATTTTCCTTTATGTTTGCATTTGCCACTATGCAACTACGTTGTTAGCTTGATTAATTTTCAACCAGAGAGTGAGTTCAGTGAGTTAATTTTCAGTTAAAGCAAGGAACTGGTGTGACAACCACATGCACAGTCTCATCATTCACAGGAGGACCTTCACACGAACGCATGAAGAGGCAGAATGAAAGGAGAGGAAAAACCTTTTCTGCAGCAATCTACAATTAGTTTCACTTAAACTGATTGAAAGCTGAACTGTTATGTGCTGCAACAGGGAAGTTAATGGGCTGGGTGGGATGCACACGTACACACGCAAACACAGACACGCATTCTGCATCCACCTGTGTATCCACGTGGAGTAGTCTTAATGCAGATACCGAATAAAAAGGGAGCAGACTTTTGCTATGTTTCTGGTAGGATTAAATTTGTTTTGAGAATATTTACTGAACCACAAATAAAGCTCTGAGGTTAAACAAAATGACATAAAAAAACAGTAGCAAAATGCATTAGTTGGTAAAATTTCAGTCAGAATAGAGAATCACAGAATCCCAGGTTGGAAGGGACCTCAGGGATCATCTAGTCCAACCTTTCTAGGAAGAGCAGTATAGTATAGCAGATACAGTATAGCAGGTTCCTTTAGGTGTAGTGGAGTTGGGCAGGAAGGGAGCAGGATATATAGTATATACATAGTATAATGGAAATTTACTTATAGGAATTCTTATTTCTTTCTTCCAAGTCTTCTGCAAGTACTCTTGTAAACAGAAAATTACATGTTTGTCTTGGTAGCTGTATAAATTAGCTTACTGAAAAAGAACTGAGTTGATGGGATAACAGTACAGAATATTTGTAAGAGGGATGAGCATCTTTTTGTTGTCAAATATCTGTGAACACCCACAGTCTCCTCAATGTACCATAAATAACTGTGCAATTTAAGGATGAGAGTCATTTTGTTAAAGGTAAATGCATAAGGATATTTGAGATGTCCCAGGTATCCTGCCTGTCATTTAGGTAGAATTCAAGTCTCTTCCAGGTGATTTGGCCTATCTGCCAGCTCCTTGCAAATGTCCAAATCACTTCTTGCATTTCCCATTAAAAAATTTTCTCACTGCATTTTAATTCTGCATTGTTATGTTCTCACTGACAGCATTTCAGAACTTCAAAAGTTTTGTGAATAGGCTGCAAATCTGTAAATTATGAAGGCAACTGAAAACTAAAACAATGTTTTAAATGTGTAAAAAAATACGATATACAATAAACAACAACTGCTTAAAAATAATACCCAAATTTATATTAAAATACACTGTTACAGTGATGTGGAGAATGGGGGAAAAGATTGAAGAATCAAAGCCCTTTTCTGTTGAATTTCAAACAAGTCTCAACAGAAAAGAAGATACCATCAATGCTCATTATTTGTCTGGTTTTAGTTTTATCTCTGTTCCTCATGGCAAATGTGGAATAATATGGATATCACTCAGGAAAAGCTCCAAGCATTGAATGCTGTGGGTGAGAAATGGATAGGGGTGACAGTTATCCATCAGCTTTCTCACATTAACATTACTTCTGTCTAAAAGTCCTGAAAGTGACACAGCTTAAAGTTTCTCATAGGTTTGGGGGAGGTATTTCACAATATGATATTGAGATGACTTTTTCACCTCATGTTTGCTGAAAGACATTCAAATGAAATTCATTTGGCCTGCCTGCAGAATTTTTTTAAAACCAGCAGCACCACTACCAAAATTAGTTTAATGATCATATTTCAAGCCCTTACTTTAGCACAATATTTTATCAAGCCTTTGGCAATCACGTGATACTGATTCTCATCCTCCTTCAATTTGCATGATCCATTTTAATGCAAATACATGTATCTTAAAAAGGTGGTCTGCACCATACAGGATTAGCATTCTTCAGAAAAACTAGTCTGGCATGTGAATGCAGTGACAGGCAGTGGAAGACAACCAGAATGCATCAAAGAATGTCTGTGAACATGGGACTAAATCCTGTAAACATTATTTATAAGATCCTGCATCTCTTTTTCCATGATGGTTAAGAGAAATCTCCCATGTTTGTGATGGATTCAGGTCTGGGAAACACATGAATACATTTATGTCCTTACAGTCAGGAATTCCTAGCTCTGGTTTTTATGTATTAGGTTTGTCTGTGTGAAAAACATCACTGACTTTTGCTAACGGTTGCCACTTTATGCATAGTTTCCAGTCCACTGGCACAAGAGGTCCCAGAAGGTATGGAAGTTTCTGTGAAAACACATGTTAATGGACAGATCACCGCCTAAGATTTTATATTTGAGACAGAGTGGTAGAGATGATGGTAGTGGAGGAAAGAGATAGTGATTCTTGTAAGAGCTATTCTTGATGGCAAGCCTCTCACTGTTTTTTCTCAGCTGCTGGTCTGTGTGAACTGTGGTAATGGTAGATAGGTTGCTTTTGTAGTGTCTGATTTTATCAGCTACTGTGGACTTTTCTCACAAATATTAGATTAAGCTTTTTTGAGTTCCTTGGCATCACCTTTGAAACCCCTCTTCTGTCAGGCATTGCTCCATCTTGTGTGCCCACTGATGAAGTTGTCACATATCTCTGGGCTGACATCACTATTCTGAAAGGCTGCCACAGCATACCCGGGGATGCCTCAGGCCTGGGGATGGGATCCTAGGATGAGCCAGACACACTGATTAAAACACCTGTTCAGATCAGTAGGGTACAGGAAGCTATTCAGCCGTATCTACTCTAGGGAGAGGTAGATGGCCTTCTAGACTCTCTTGACTACATTTTTTATGTGTTAGATTGGATTGCCTATCAATAGGATGTAGATATGCAGAGAGTTATAGCGCATTGCACCTTCAGATGGCAGTGTATAAGGCTGAGGGACTCCTGCAGGCTCTTAGTAGATGTTATTATCCCAAGCAGATCTTTCTGTTACACTAAAAATTTGTTCCAAATCACACAGAAAAGTTATGTATAGGTACTCTGTGCTCATGCTTGCAAGCAGGAAATTTTAAACTCTGATCCTTTTTCTCACCCTAGGGATAACACCTTTCAAAAAATTTCCTGTGCATCTAGCTTCATGCACTTAATAAACTTCTATGTTAGTCTGCCTGCATCAGCAAGTCTGAGCTTTTCTGCAGAAGGAATTATTCTAACAACTTACAGATAAGATCCAGGGTCTACCTGCATTAGGCAATCTAAGTTTGATAGTTACCTAGATCATTGGAGCAAGACTATATCCATTTCAATCACATTTTCTATTCCTTTTAAAGAGTAACGTGGGGAGAAACCGTTCAGTTATTACCAGCAATTGCAATATGCTTAATTTTCCCTGCTCAGTTTACTATGGTCAATGTCTGGAAAACAAGCAATCATCTTCACTAGGGATTTTTGTTGTTGTTGGGTTTGTTGTGGTTTTGTTTGGTTGGTTTTTTTTTTTTGTCATACAGGTAAGGGGGGAAGGAAGAAACCTGATGAAATCTTATTATGATGAAAATGTGAAAATGAGACTTTGAGACTTTGTCTGTTCTTGAAATTGGCAATTTCTTATATTAGGGTAAATGCTATTTCAATGGTAGCAGATCTGTCAGTGAAAACACATAAGGCATAGTCCCTGTCAATACGGTCATGACTTAGTCCTGGTATAACCTTGCCCTCTTAATAAGTAATGTTTTGTATTACTTTATAGCACCAGGCACCAAACATTTCCCAAGTGATTTTTGTATTAAATAAAAAAACAACAAACCTGTTGTAAAAGGCAGCCTGCAACATAAAGGCCTTGTACACATCCCTAACCTTGAGTTACCCCCCCAGGCAGCTTCTACCCACACATGACCTTCTGTTAACATCTACATAGATATATCTGTCCAGACAAATTAATCAGCAAGACCACGAATGGGAGATGGAATGTCAAAGCATAAATGGTAAGTAGGAGCCATGATCTATACTCCCATTTCCTTTTTCTGTAAAGCTTCCTCATTGGAGAGACCAGATGCTGCTTAAGTGAAGTCTGTTTTATGATGGAAATGCAGAAGAAATGACTGGGGGAGTGGTAAAACCTCTGGGGCAGCAGCCTGCGTTCAGCTCTGGGAGGGAACACACGCTATAGGCAAGAAGAGCTTCTGGAGGTAGCAGTAGGGTGCCGGTCAATTATGCACACACCAAAATTGCTAGGTATGGCTGCTGCCTCTCTGAAAGGAGTTGTCTCACCCAAGAAGCAATGTAATATAGACATAACGGAGTTATCCCCTGTTGCTACCCATTGGCAGGTGCACATAAAGTGGTGAAAACTAATCATTTACAAAAGACTTTTAGTAAAGAAGGCAGCGTGATTATGAACCAAAAAGGCTGTACATAGAAACAAAGACATCACACCAGATTAAGATAATAGGGAAAACGGGATTCCTAAAGTATGTGTAAACAGAAGCAGGAATGTAATTTATATTTACAGATGACTTCCATTTAGGAGAAACAGAAAAGAATGAAAGCTTTATCTGCCCTCATTGGGAAAACTCAAATGAGAACTGATAGGCTCTGCTGTTAGAAGTAATGTATTGGTCTGTTGAGAAAGGGGTCTGGGTCCTATTAACAAGACAAGATAAGAATTTCAAGACATACCATGAATACTGGCCTGCACTTATAATTGGAAAACGTTAAAAACGAGGCAAAATAACTTACAAAAGTGTCTTTCCCTAAGTTTGGTTTATGGGAGATGTCAGTAAGGAAATTAATCACACCTGGAAAAAAATGGATCCAAATCCTAAGGGAAGCTGATTTGTCATGGGAAAGGAAGGAAGAGAAGATAACCTTTTTATGCAGGACTAGGAGAGAGACATATGCTATAGGAGCAAGATATGTGGGTTAACAGGCAGCCCACTGAAATCACATTTTAACCTACAAGTAACACCACAGGCAGTAAGAAGAATATGCAGTGACTAAGAACAATGTGGGGTTATGGGAAACAACCCAGCTCAGGCATCTCTGCGGCACCCCGTTACGCAGTGTAAGCATTCCACTGCATACTGTGTCTATACATTAAAATATTCTGGGCTGAGTAGGCAGATTCATGGAAGAAGACATTAATAAATCCTGCAAGGAAGAGGTATTCCTATACTCATTGCAAGTTTCTCTGAGGAGATCAGTGATGAAACAATGGCAGAAAAACTAGTTTAAGGATACAACTCGGGGATTTGCATGAGTTCGAGGTACGGGCATCGAAGAGGAGCGACAGCCCAAACTGATAGCAGATACCTTTTCTTGTCTCGTTTCTGCTCAGGGATGGGGCACCAGAGCAGTGGTCCATTCATATGCACAAGAACACAGCTGAATACACCTCCTCTGCTGTATAACACCTATTCGTATGTAAATTAAAACTGTAATACACAAACATTAAACATTTAATTTTATTGTAGAAGAAGAGGAGAACAAAAAAGATGGAAGCCAGGCATATGGTGAGAAATGTCAGGAAGAGAGCACACTGTGTCTAGTATCTTTTGGGTTCTCAAATATTCTAAATCCATTATGGACTTGACAGTATCACAGATGTGAAAGGAGTATCACTGTCTACATGACTGCTCACCCACTCTGAAGCATGTGAACCCCAGAGACATTTGGAACACAGTGCTACAGCATATGAACAGAAACTTGAGAGCCTTCCAGGGTGTAAAGAAAACTTAGAGCTCTAAATGTTTCTTGTCCTGCAGGTCAGCTGTAGCTTTTGCAGACCTCTGAAGCCCAAACAGCAGACACAAGCATATTGTTTTCATAGAGCCCTGACAAACATGGCAGAGAAGTATGCAAAGTTAAGGTAACGTGCTCTTCAGAAAAAAGCAATTCTCCTGACCTTTAGATCCAAAGTGGATGTGCAAGCTGAGCATGAGCTTCAGGAAGAATTCTAAAGAAGATACTGAAGATGCTAAATGCACCCAGATGGTCAATAATGTGTGCTGCTGAAGCTCTAATGCTATAATGCTACAATAAAAAACCTGTCCAGATGAGATTTTACCATGACGGGTAGGCTGAGCAAGGCATATTTTCCAGCATAAAGCACATACAGCTGTTTGGCACAGGAGAGAGATTCCTCTCAACATGCTGCAATATTTTTGTAGCTGTTTATGGGCCAGGAAAACAGGCAGAGCACTGTACAGATACTATGCCACCAGCAGTAAGGTGGGTCAGAGTGCAGAGAGCCAATCCACAACCATCTAGCAGATGAACACAGGTGTGAAACAGCCCAGGATTTTCAGTGCTGGTGAGCAGGGCCTTAAGTGTCCTAACAATTGCAGTGCTAAGGAGGCTCTCTGCAATTCTGCATCCTGCCTTTCACTTGCAACCTATTAGTCTTTTATCTACACACCCAAGGCTGCCTTTAGCAAGATATCTCAAGTGTCATAGTCCTTACTGTCTTGCACTAAAGCACTGCTATGAAAGTGATTTCCACTTAGCTGTGAGTTGCCCTTTTCCTTCTATCTCCTCATGCTTTGCCTCGTAGCATTTTACAACAGATTATTAAGGTATCTTAACTTTTTTCCTTACAGTTTATAGTTTATAATATCAGGGCAATGACATGATAGATGTCATATACATTCCCGTTAAATATTATTGAATAAAATACATTCACAAAGCGCGACAACCAATCATTATGCAACAGCTAGCCCTGATCAAGTTCTACTGGTGCAGGAACAGCTAATGAGGATGTCCTGATGGAAACTAGGCAGGCACAGTGAGAAAAACATTTGGGCAGGCCATCTACCATCCTGGAGAGGTCACCCAGAGGATGTTGCTCATCTGAGGACCCTGTCATTGCTCTTCCCAACTGAAGAAGAGAAATGATTTTCCTTCTTCCCTTACTTGCTTTCTCCTTGATTTTTTTGTTCCCCTTGTCCCCAAGGTAATTTTGAAGTCAAGGTGTGCCATCATCTGTGGACTGTGCAAACCTGTCTCGTCTTTCTTTGTGCAACATGATCCTCTTATTACAGTATACCTGGTGTACAGTATACAGTACTTCTGTACAGTATACAGAAGTAATTTGATTAACAGCAGTAGAAAGCATAGGAAATAAAGCTTCAGCACTGTGGCAACATTGTAGCAATGATCGATGCAACAAAACATAAAATGGAAAGTTAATTTTATTTTTAAATTAAACCCACTTTGCTCTCAACTCCTTGTAGCCACATACTCCAAGCATCAAGATTGTTCAGGTGATCTGGCCTGAATTCTTGGAAATGCATTGAAATCAAGGGACACAGCATATTTTTTCACATATCCTAGGTTGTTCTTCAGTTGGCACTCACCTGCTTATTTTGGATGTATGTTTTATACCCTTAAGAAGCTGAGAGATAGTATGACATCTTATCTCTCCACCCTGTCACACTTCTACATGTCATTAGGTTTATCCTATTGTGTTTTCTCTCTTTATCTCGGTGCCTTATGGCTCTGTTCGTTGTCTTCCCACCATCACTTCTTAAAAGCTTGAGTTTTATTTTAGACTGTCTCATGTTTCAGTCTGGGAGCAGGTAGTCCCTTGTTCTTGGGCTATCCCTTGTGTCTCAACAGGCTTGCCAGTGAATGAAGAGTGTAAAAAGGGATTTGAGAACTTCAGCTTTAGCAGAAGTCTCTCAATAAAAGATGCAAAAGAAAATGCAGTGAAGGAAGAAAGTGCATGGGCTTATCATGTTTGGGCGAGCAGGTGTGGCTCAGACAATCAAAAAATTAACATGAAGAAGTGGTAAAATTCTCATCGACAAGGGCTTAGGTCTCACCAGGCAGCTGGTACCCAGACACAGTAGTGGAATAAGTGCAGCTGTAGAATAAATGCAGAGAAATGGCACCACTAGACATAGAGCGACCACGGTACGGACATGCAGAGTTCTTCTGTCTTCAGCTGACTTGGCAAAGAAAACTCGGAATAAGGCAGGTCATGAATAGTACAAAGGATTAATGAGACATTGACAAATTTACTTCTTAAGAAAATGCATAATTTTGAAAACATTTGTTTTACCTCAAAACAGTTTTTCAAATTCTGAGGTTTCTAAACCACATTATTTCATATCTTCTTCATATACACCACAACACTCCTTTTATTTTCTTCCCTTCTCCTATGGACTATCAACAGCTTATCCTCACTTTTGGATGTTATTCTTCCTGCACATTTTATCCTTGATGTTCCCTTGAATCTGCCTGGTCCTTCATAAACTCTGCCACCACTTGCCTCTCCTGGCCTCAAAACAGTTTCTTCTCCAAATAAAATTATATGATGAGTAGAATCTCATGGATTTCAGTAAAGAACAATTAAGAATTTAAACTAATGCTTTACACAGAATTTTGACCATATAAAGTATTTAAACTACTAAGTACATAAAAGCTAAGTATTGTTTTAAGGTCAAAAGGCAGCCACATTCTTTCCATATTAACTGAATTCATTAATCTGCATGGTGCTTGCCTTTGATGTCCTAATATTAATAGGCTGTTAGTCTCACCCAGGTTAAAACAGGGAGTGTAGAATATATGCCTTCATAATTGCCATTATTTCTGAGGAGGCTGATTCTTGTACCTCTCCAAATATGAAGAAGAGCATATATCCTTCGTCTATACTAATAAGTCATATGAATGACCATTTGCAAAAATTAATGAACTGCATAGCTTCTTTGTTTAAGGTACTGTCAAGTTAAAACTATACACAATGATCAGGAAAAAAAATATTGTTAAATTTCCTTGACCTATTTAAGGTTTAGAAGTTTGGTGGTTAATTCTTTACCGAACTAAGATGGAATGTCTTACAAAAGCTAGGTCACAGACGTAAACCTTAAGTTATTCACCTTTCTTTTTTTAGAATCATAACAACTCTGGTTACCTTTGTGCATTTTAAAAAAGTCAGGCTTATTATCTAGTTTTATTTTCTGTGTTGATGTATTTCACTTTCTGCATACTTGGCCTACTTTGTAGAGTTCAAGCCTCTAATGATATAAAGAGTTACATCAGCCATTAAGGCTATGAAAAATCTACACTCAGACTTTAGAAAAGATAAAAGAATAAAACCAAAACTCTAGGTGTTTAAATATCCTTTTGGAAGACTGAAGTAATAGAATATCATAATTTTAAGTTATTTCTCACAAAGACAAAATTGTTAGCACTATTTTTTTCTAGAAATAGATAAGAGAAGCAAAGAATGATTTGACTGTCAGCTGTTGTCCTTGGGTCTAGCCAGTGACCTTGTTCCCATTGGATATGAATACAAGAAAATTTGCAAGACTTTCTCCTCTGCAACCACTAAATGATGACAGGTAATTATAAGAAGCATCTGGGAATTACCTAGTATTAAAAAATAGATTAGTATGCATGATCAGAATCTTAATACATTCTTTTTCTATCTATTTTTCTTTATATGCCTTGGAATATTAAGACAGAAATTAGTGAGTGAATGGGGAGGTATTTTATGGTGGTTTTCTTGGTTACAGATTTTATTAACAATACACTCTCCTTTATCCAATGTTGTTTTTATTTAGCAAAGAAAAACTAAATTGAACAAATTGGTTAGGAGGGATACCAAAATGACTAAACATTAGATGGGCATATTTTTGTACCATAGGTGAGAATGGAAAAAGTGGAACAGTTTTAAGAAGTATCATCTGAGGCACAAGATAAAATGTACAAGAACTGTTCTTTGGTTTTGGATCCAGAGTGCATTGCCAGGTTAAATACCAATTAGCTGATGGGTAAAACCAGAAAGAGAAAGAAGGATGGAATGAGGAGGTAAATGGAAGGTCTGGATGATATTTCAGCAGGTAAGAAAGGAAAGTCCTGAAATCACTAGTGATTGTACTAAGGACATTAAGTCTTGTAGGGTAAAAGGAGAGACAGGTTCATCAGGTCAGCTGGAGAAAGTCAGTGCAGAGCATGAGAAACGCCTTTCCTAGAAGGCAGGGGAGTGGTGAATGATCTTAATGAGCTCGTCTACATGAACAGGGAAAAAGGTTTTCTAATACACTGCAAAATAACATTGCCTTCCTGGTCTGACCACTGCAGAAAAAAAGTGGGGTGTTTTTTTTCTATAAAAATAGATTTTAAAAATTAAAAAAATATATAAAAAGATACCTAAATATAAACATTTTTAAATATAAAAAGGTAAAAAATCTCCCTCTGATGTGCTTTCTTGCAAATAATGACACAGGGAAGAGTTCTTGGATCAAGAGAAATACCATCTGAGTAAGTGTTACCAAGTTTCTCTCCAGCAAAGGAGGCTAGCAAGGAAGTATAAGCCAGGTATTAAAATTTCAGGACTGGTGACCTGGCTGAGCATTGTTTCATGGAGTTGCTATTTTCTCAATGGGGACCCAAAAGAATCAATATGGTGAGGAGGAAGGGGCAATATTTATGCCTCTTGCAATTGTTTTTTAATAAATAAATACAATCAATACCTATAATCAAATCTAAAATCCAGATTTTGTAAGAAGCAGAAATTAGAATATCTCATATGTTGCTTTTCACCAGTCATTAAGTCCCTGACTGAGGCAGACAAAACATTGCTTCATAAATATAATAGATTCACTTCAGAAAGACAGCAATGCTTACCTTGTTTCCAACAGAGAAGTTTTTCTCTAACTTTTTAGAAATAGAACATCACTAAACAAAGATTTGAGAAGTCAGTATTTTATGTTTTAACAAGAAAACTTCATACCAGAAGCTTAAAAGTAGAAGTGATTTCATATTTTTCCTCCAGAAAGATAAAATTGAAAAAGCCTTACAGAGCTTGTATTCAAAAGAAAAAAAAAAAGAAAAAAAAATTTCAGATAAAATGTAGTTTAAAAACCTTTATAAAAAGTGTCCCAAACTTGCTTAGATTTTTTTTTTTAATTTTATTTTTTTTAACCACATTTTATTCTTCATGACTGAATAAGCAAAGATACAATTTAAAGTGTTCAGGGAAGACAGAATTGGGTGATTACTGTGATTATGAAGGAAATATAGGCTGGGGGAATTTCTGAGTCCTCCTTGAATTGATTCATCACAGTATTCATGGTTTTCTTCCTCTATTTTGTGCATGTCTTTAGCTCATAATATACACAGTTTTGTTAACTCTTACGCACTTTGAATTCTGCTGCTCGATGACAGTGAGAAAACCTATTAACAGTCTTCTTTCTAACAGAAATGAGCTGCATTTGTAGGGATAATCAGTGAGCATATTCCCTGCGAGAAAAGCTTCTCATTTAACTTTCAGATAGGTGGCATGTAATTTGACAGGTTCATTTGGCATGAATTTGGAAAGGATTTCTCATGTTGTCCAAGATTTACATCATGTTCCCAGAATGTATTTTCATTTCAGGAAAGCTTTTTTTCCATGCTAAATCTTCAAGCCTTTGTAACAACTTGTTGAATTATTTCTTTACCATTAAGAGTACATCAGTGATGTAAATTGCCTTAAATTTGAATACCATTTAAGACCATGTTAGAGCACTTAATGCACTACAGCTATTCTACCAATGTGCTAGGTCAATACAGCTGATTAGGTAGATCACAGTAATGGAAAATCTGGACTATAAAAAGACCCCACAGATTCTACACTTTTGTTGAGGCAGCTTCTATGTGCTGGGCAAAATCTACCCATTGAAATTTCCTGAATTAATACAAGAATGAATAGCCTAAAAAGTCCTAAATGAAACCCAAGCAAGTTTACTTTATATAAATATAAAGGGCTTCTCAATAGCCTTGATCAGGCACGTGGAAGAGAAATAAATTAAGATTCATAAATTTCCCTGTAGTGTGCTCCAACACTAACAGGATAAAAACCATGATCTCATCCCTAAAGAAATTTAATAGCTCTACAAGCTAAATATATTTAAAACCAGTATAGGATACCAATCAGATTTTGATCTCTGTTGCACTGACAAAGTTAGCTTCTACTAGATTATAGCAACTGAGATCTGTAGCAAGGGCTGCACCAAGACTCAAGGGTGAAATGCCTGAAAGCAGAGATAGCTGAAAGATCAGTGACACTGATGTTTTTCTGGCAGCAACCTTGAGTAGACAAAAGCTCTTAAAAAATCCCAGATATAACTACACCTTTCCGTCTATTTCTTTTGCTTTTGATTTTTCATAAACGTTATTGACCAGTGGATCAAGAATGACTCAATAAAGTACTTAAACTTTCAAAGTTTTGCAAAGTTAAACATTTATTTCATTTCAGATATCAGACCTTCAACTGAAAATGAGAAAACAAAAGAATTTTTCATACTTCTAAAATATATAAGGGTATATTTTACCTTTCTCTATGAATCTGAATTATAGTCAGAGTTGCCTGGTTGTTTCTGCTTTAAAAGGATTAATTTCAGAGAATATATAAAATACACATTAAGAATAAAAGGTTACTTCTGGTATTGCTTTCTTGGTGGTATTGAGAATCGTGTTTGTAATGCTGAAATAATGGGCTGTTTTGGGCTGCCTAAGATCACCACTGACATATTGCACACTACATTATCATATAATTTTCTGTGATTGCAGCAGAAGAGAGGTTGGTTTCTACAGGATGCCACATAACCCCTGTTTGACTGTGACTGTACCATTTCTAGAAGTCAGGCTTGGTAATTATAAACTCTTTACTGCTCTACCTCACTGAAGTGCACTGTGTACGTTATCTGTTCAATAGGGGCATGAATTCAGTAGGTAACTTGCATTTGAAAATTTAGGGTGCTTGTAATTTCTGGACTCTGATTCTCTTTTTTGAGATCTTTGCAGTCTTCATCTGAGATGCTTGAACTGCTGATGTTGCACACCTTTGTGACAATCCATAGTGCATGACACTTCAAGAGACGAGCAGGTTGCTGGTCTGTTTTTTTGTTCCAGAAAGGATTAAACTCCATAATAAAGAATCTCCACAAGGAACGTACCACAAGGCTGTGGTACATTCAGGGTAGCGCAGATTGAAAGGAAGGCATTGATAGAAGGAAATTGTTGGTCCTGGAGACCTGATGCCCATACTACACACATTTCAGGGGATTTTTATCATGAAATAACTGTAGTCTGGTCAAGGGACTGAATGCCCATGTGCAGCTGAAATGAGTTATGCAGGTACATTTTTTTTGTAGATTAAGTTACTTCCTATCAAAACACAAAGTAAAGCAGTCCAAAACAAATTGAGCACCTGGTTAATCTATAACATCTTCCCAGAGTCCTCACTCACCCAGATACTCTTTCAAGTCCTTGTACTAACCACCAACCAGGGACACAACCACTTCTTTCCTTTTCTACTAGCCTGTCTTCCAGGCCTCTTCAGAATGAGCTGTCTCCTCCCACATGTCTGATAAGCCACCCTACTGTGTATAGTCCATGTGGATTGCATCCTTTAGTACAGGGGTTCTCTGTCTTCATCCATATAGTTTTAAAAGTGAACCCAATCCAGAAGGTGTTTGCCCAGGGCATGTCTTGGTTGCATGTCAGAAGAAGACCATGAATATACTATGAGTTATTTTACAGCACTGTTACCATGAAAAGAAAATGCACGCACATGATCATCATCTCTTATTTATAAAATTTGTATACCAGCCCCGAGGAATCTGATGTCATGCACCTATCTCACAGTCTAGATGCACCAAAAGGGTGAAGCCTCACTATTACAAGAACCTTTCTTTAAAGTTGTCAAAATCTAAACTCTGCAGCAATTGAAATCCAGAATGGCATCGTGTAGCTTGAGATCATGCGTGGTTTCAGTGCACACATCTCTGTTTCAGCATACAATAAAATTTCTTGAAAATGAGTTTATTATATTGCAGGAGGGAGCCATCTTTCCAGTGGTTCCACCTGCAATAGGAATAATAGGCAATTAATATTTTATAAAACCTTGTGAGGCATGTAAAGGAGCAATTACTGTATCTATAATACTGGTCTATAAATATGTATGACTTAGAGCTTTCAAAATAGCTATATACATGAAAGACTTGGTCAAGATATATTAGGGTAGGAGTGAAATAGGATACAAGGCCTCTGAAAACTGAATTTAATGGCATTTTGGTAGGAAATATTAATTCAACTGTATACATAAAGTAGGATAATAGAATTTTCATGATCATGTCATCTGGAAAATAAAATACCTCAGAATTTACTATGAGACTTAATATTCAGTAAAGGTAGGGTTTTTTAACCTAAATTAATCAGAACATTTGGACATATCTGAAAAACATTGAAGTGATCATTCTATCCTGTTTTGGGTTTTTTTTAATGATCTGCTGAGAGATAGTAAATACTTCTGTCCAGTAATTCTTCGACCCAGTGGCATTCACTAAAATTACAGCATCGTGAAAGAGAAGAAATATTTTAAAAATTCCTTTCTCAAGACCCACACAAGGGAGTAACCAAAACCCATTAGATAGGAAACAGGTAATAGAAGCTCCCATCTCAATACATTAAGGCTGTGCTCACGGGCAGTTCTTTCTTTGGTGGTAGTGGGTCCATTCCCAAAAAACCTTTAACCAAAGGTATATTCTTACTTAGTGCTAAAGGCAAACGGTGCACGCCTCAGCAGACAACAGGCACAAACAGAAGAATATGTTGTAGCTGTATCCTGCACCTGCCTGTGAGACCTCTGCCAGCTAAAATATCATCGGTGCTGTCAACATTCATGCTTCCACCAAACTACTCTCTCTGTTTCTACCTGTACCATATCCCTTAAACCACTGAAACCAGTCACTTGCACTGCTTTTTAGCTACCATTTATGGCATTCAAGCGTATCATAGATTTCCCCTAGTGTGAATATAACTATCTATTATGAAGTCTGCAGTATCCTGGGCTACCTTAGAAACTTGTCTTTGTGTTGCAATAGAGGAGGGAAAAGGAGCCATAGAAGCACTGGCTACATGGATTAAAGGATGGTTGCTGGCTGATTCCCTGACCTTCAGACCTGAATATCTTGGTACTATCTGGTAGAACTGCCTGGATGAAAACCTAACAAATACCAGAGACCTTTCCAAATTATCTAGGCTACTACTGGATTTAGATTATGGGACTGCAATATTAATGGTCAGGATGTATAGGCTTGAGGACGATTTCCAGTTTGGACCTAATTGTTGTGCACACAGCCTAAGCAGCCGTTCAGGCCACAGCATTTAAGGGGGTTTCTTCTCAAAGTGAAGGCAGTAAAAGCCCCATTCATTTCTACCCCTCTCAACTGGATGTTTATTCTCAAGTCAGCACTTCAACTGTTAACATTGATTTCTTAGTATTTCTGTGCATCAAGTGCTTATCAGCTCATTTAGGGCTACCAGGAGGTGGTCAGAGTATCATTCATAGCAGGACTAACCTGACATAAATGCAGTCAAGGATCCAACATTTAACCCAGCAAGCTGTGACATGGCGGGTATGTTTGATCCCCACAGCATGGCCAAATACAAGGGGCTGCAGCACCACCTTAACCAGCGAAGCCATCAGGAAGAAAATAATACTACATTTCATTTACCATGTTGAGGCAAAATATGACTTTATTTTACAAAAAGCTTTGCTGGGGCTTTATCTGAAATGACTAAATAAAAGAAAACACTGGTATTGGTTTAAGGATTAGAATCATATGATTGCTAATGAAAAATACATACTGAGCTAACAAGCATGTGCAAATTAGGTTCTTTTTTTCCCTCCTTCTTAACACAGGCTATAATATTCTATTTCACTAAGTGATTCTATCAGAATATTAAATTTTTCCATTAGCAGGATTAGATTAGGTCTTAATATTAAACCATGTACGTCAGTCCTATTACACAAGATACGTTCCCCAGCCCTGTTACCATCCTGGTATTATTTCATCTAAATACGTTGTTCTTACATTCAGCAGGGATTTGAGGAGGACAGAGCTCTGAATATTAGGAGCTGTCCTTGGTAACTGTTTGTAATGAAGAGCAACAACTGGGAGGCAAATCCCTGCAGTCAAATAGGCTTAAACAAAAATAACATTTTTATTTTTTATGGAGCAAATTACATGAAATGCCAAGCATATGGATTTAATGAATATGACTTTCTAAAACCATAAACAAGATTGGGTTTATACTCTTTTTTATTTTTTCATTTTTTTTTTACAGCACAGCAGAAACAAATTAAATTTGCTCTGAGATGCACTTCTCATAACTATCATCTGTGTTGTAAACATCTTATCCATAATCAGAAATTCAATGTTGCAGACAACAAAGCCTACTGAGGTGTTAAGCTGAAAGGTAGGTGGAAAGCATGGTGAGCTTTTTCTGTAGCAAACATATGGTTTTTTTCCCAAATGAAAAGCCTTAAATGAGATTCAGTTAGTGGATGACTGGTAAATGATGCCTAATGTTCAATTAGAAAATTGTCTTATTAAAGCTGTGATGGTTCTTCAGCCCAGGGGTAGATACTCTAAGTCACAGATATCTGAGACACAGAATTTTTATTCTTTATTTTACTTGATACAATTTAGATGTACATTAGTATGAATGGCTTAGGAAGAATCATTTGCTTACAGAGCCCTCAATAAAATACCTAATAACAGATTAGAAGCACACTGGGGCAATGTACTGAAACATTTGAAGAGAGGCTTTAGAGATGGGCTGAACCAAACCGGTAACACAGCATATTAATACTAGCAACTGCTAACCTAACAAAAAAAGAGCAAGTTCTTGGCTGTCTATTATCAAGGTACATGGGTAAAAGTAATGGAGAGGGATAATCTTCTATGTTCTGCCAACAAAGAGGATGGTTTTGACTAAGTCATGGTTCATACATAGCGTTCCTCTGTAATTTCCATTTATGAGGGAGTTCAGGCCCCTGAAACATGGAAGAAGTTTTACCAGGGTGGTGGTACGGGGCTATGAACAGGTCAGGAGTTGGTTTAACAGAGACAAAAGCATGAAACAAGAACAGGAACCAAAACTTGCAGTCAGATACCTTAACGCCCAACATAAGAACTTCAAAGCTTATTATAGTGCTTATCAGCTGAATAGCAGCTACAGGTCTCTTTGTTATTGCCATATCTGTGCCATGTAAGCACCATGACACATCTCAGAAGGAGAAGGCTCATGGCCACAGCATCAGACAGTGTGGAAAAGAGCAACGAAATGCTGTTCTGCAGGCACAGTGCTGATGTCAGCAGGGAGTTGCACATTGCTATCCACAAAAAAGCTCATGTAATGATAACAACAGGAAAAGGCATTTTATTTGTGAAGGTATCAGTAAATAAAATAGACTTTGTGGTCTGGAATAAAGGCTATGTAAACTGTTATTTTGCTTTTGATAAAGGCCTAGAGGTCCCCAGGCCCTTTCAAGTGGGAAGCAATAAGACAGTGTTACTGTTTTGTCTGTGTCACCACATTCAGGCATAAACTTAAAGAAATGTGCCTTCCCCTTTGGGGCAGTAGCCCAGCATTTTAGGATAGCCGTGATATGTTGAAGTTGAACTTGGGGTGTGTGCACGCACTTGTGAGTCTGCATAAGCACATGTGCTCTGTCTTGGGGAGTGAAGCAAACATTTTGAACCAGCAACAGGATATATATCACCTCTGTTCTCCTCATCACAATAACTAAACATCATTTTGTAATTAGGATGATCAAGGGACATTATTGTTGCTGTGACACACAGCAGTTATGTCTCCTTGGTCAGAGGAGTGGAGGAAAATACACTGACACGGAACATGAGTCCATTCCCGCTGGCACTGGTGAAGTGCTAAGTTATTTTAAGAGAATTACTACCAGTTTAAAGACGTACAGGGTAATGAAACCAGGCCCAGGCTTTTTGTAAATTCCCTCCATCCTAGGCAGTTTTAAATGAAACTCCTGGCTACAGGGCATTTCTAGAGAGGTGCTGTTAATTTACAGACAGCAGGGGTGCCACATGTTACAATTTTATTATGAATATCACTATACTGAAATTGTGTCCTCCTGAAATCAACAGCATATTTTCTGTAGACTTCAGTCAAGTTAGTATTTCGCGCCTGGTGGCCTTCTTAAGGTCTGAGCTTGTAAGCACTTGAAGAATCTTGTTTTTTTTAAATACTCTGTTTGCAGAGAGAATTTTTTATATCTTTGGAGCAAAAAAGATGAAAAAACCCTGTACACATTTCTTAATCGCATAATTTAAAATCTTTATAGGCAAGACTCATAGTTTTTCCATGTTTTGATTGGTGATATTAAACAATATAACTGCAGAGTACTGGAATAGATCAGCTCTTGAAAACATATTACTGTACTAAGCAATCAGCTCAAAATTGTTTGAAATAAACATGTCTACTTGCTTAAATAAAGTCAGTTCATTTTCTTTCCTCTTGGTATGACTTATACCCTTCCCCAAGCACTTTTATCTTTTAGCATAATTAAAACCCACTAAACAGTACTTCAGTTCATCATCCCCAACATCACTAATGGATCCTTTTTGCTCTCAGTGATCTGATGATTACGGATAATATTTCTCTAAAGAAAAGTCATTCGTATCAGAAGCACATCACAGAGTAAATGTAATTTGTAACTTATGTGCTGTAAATATAAACACTGCACTGGAAAGGTTTGTCTTGTTTATGCTTTTATGTAGACATATTCATTAAACCTGTATTTTCTGTGGTTTATGGCATTCACTCAAAATTGAAATGTCACACAGTCAGTTTAGTCTATGTGACTATAGAGAGTTGCTTGCAGATTTTGCTTTTCATTATTACCCATTACCCTGATGTCTCTACTCCATCATGCTTGCAAAAAGTATATCACACTTACCAGTTACAACTTCTTTTGTTCTGTGCCTTTAAATGGAAGAAGATAACTTGCTCCTACAGGAAAGACATTTTATGGTGCTCCTGGGAGGCAGCTAGGAACAACTGGGATGCATGCACATGGTTATCAAACAAGATGCAGCTTCTTCCTTTTGTTGTTTAGTTGCTGTTAAAGGAGTGTCTGACTAGCAAGAGACAATCCTCTCTGTCTGTAGGAAAAAGTACAGATGCATACAGGAGAGTGGCTTTGTGCGAGTCTGAGGCTGAGTTTTGCCTTTGAACTATAGCCCATCAGTGGCATGCAGTGATGAACAATTCTCCGCTGCCTGAATGGGGCAGGGTGAGCCTTAAAGCACCAGGGAGCTGCAGAGCCAAGTGCTTTGTCATGGCCTCTATGGCAGAGAGAACTCTGTGCAGATCCGTGGCCTTTGTTATTTGGGAAGTGAGCTGAGAGGCTCACATGGATATCCTCAGGAAGCGTAGAGTTGCCTAAAAAGTTTTCACTGAGCTTTCTTTTACTATATTGTTTCAAAAAAGGACCCACAATGTTTTTCAGCACTAGCAGTGTGCCTTCTGCTGACAACACTGCACTGGACAATGCTCTGTTTTCACTCAGATACACTGATTTCAAGGATGGCCAAGTGCCAATGGCAGACCTGTTCCTGGGTGAACAAATGTTACCTTTGACATGATGTTTTAAGAAAAATCCAGACAGGAAAAGTCAAGAAACAGGAAAAGCTGAAGAATGAAGTCCAATAGGCACCCACCTGGCATGTGGGGATCCAAAGTTCAGTGCATAGATATGAAGAGGGTAAAACAAAATCCTTGGAATCCAAAGCTGGGGAGGTTTTGTCCAAACAGCACCGAATAGCCAGAGAAAATCAGATTTCTGTTTTGCCTTCTGCTAATCTAAAACAATAATAACAGTAATAAATATTGGTAGTTGACACTTGGAAATTCAACAGATAAGAGACTGTTGAATGAAAGCACATATACCTCTTCATGAAGTGGTATAAACAATGGACACAAGAACTGTAAATGCATGGTTTTGTCCCTTCCACTAAAACTTCAGCTTCTTATTTCTATCAACTCATCTAGCAGCCTCATTTCTCTTTAATGTGATTTTGCAAGATTTTCAAGTCTCTAACAAGTCTGCTGTCTGATTTTCATTTGCAGAGGCTTAACCCAATGTCTTCACTCTCAGCATTTTGAATAGTGTGCAGTAATTAGGAAAAGAAGGAAAGGTATGAATCAGAATCAACTCTCAGCAGTGTTAATCATTTGCCTCCTGCTTTCTTATTGCAGGAGAGGTGCTACAGCTGGTATTAGAAAACATGTGAAAGAAGAGGATGCGGATGGGATGGCTGGATTCAGGGCATGACCCACAGCACCTCCTACAGAAATAAGGGAGCTTCTTAAGCAACTCATGGCTGTTCAATTCTCCCTGAGCCGTATGTTTGATACAGTGCCTAGGAAGTAATCCAGGCATCAAGTTTTGTAAAACATTTGCCTAGTTTTCAATTCAAATTCCACATTTATTATTTATAGTTTGGTGCTTAGATTAATATTCAGACAGAGGCACTGTTTGTACAGTCTGGATGAATTATGACTCCTGTTGAAGTTCATGGAAAATCTCCCACAGATGTTAGTAGGAAGCACGGTTTCACCTTTCATATGAATGGAACTTTTAAAAAGGAATTGTTTCCTTGTATCTTTATAACAATAAGTAAATATTTAATGTATGCATAGGGTTTGCTAATATATCCAGGGATATCTTAGTGGTCTTTTGCTATAAGAGTTGATATACTGTGGTTTTGATATAGATTTTAGTTGTGTGAAATCCAATTCCTGTGTAATATAAAACTTGTTAACTTTAATTGGAGGACAACTGCTACACCAAATTAAATAAATTCATGTTAAAAATATTTTCATTTGTCAAATATTGCTAAAAGTCCTCAAAGTGGTGAGTTTTAGAAAAACACCTAAGACTGTAGTTTGAATTGTCTTGACTTATAAAAAGATTCAGATATTTCTTTGATGATCCAGTTTTGGACACTTCAATACAAGAAAGACATTGATAAACTGCAGTGACCCTGGAAGGGCCAACAAAATATTTGGGGCCAGAGCATGAGCCCTGTGAGGGGAAGCTGAGGGAACAGAGTTCATTCAGCCAGGAGAAGCTATGGGTTTGGGGGTAGCTTACACCATCCTTTACATACCTGCAAGGATGTTTCTGAGTAGATAGAGCCTCTTTAATGAAGTTCATGGCAGGCAGGCAAGAGATAACAGTTGTAAACTGAAACAGGGGTGGTTACAATTTGATGTAAAGGAATATTTCTCAGCATGAAGACAGTCAGGCATTAAAATATTTTGCCAAGGAGGCTGTGAAATCTTTCACCCAGGAAGAGACTGAACTGGAGAAAGCCCACAGCAACCTGGTTTGAATTCAGAGGACCCTGCCCTGAGCAGAAGGTTGGAATAGAAACCTGCTAGTATCCCTTCCAACATTAATTATTCTATGATATTAGCCTGAAAAATAACATACTACTAGAGGTATCAAAATCTGTTTTACTTCTGCTTATGACTCTTCCTCAAAATTTTCAAGCTACTTTTCACTTCTAGAATCTCTGACTGATAAGGAAAGAGTACAAAAGTGGTGATTTGCATTTATGCTGGGATGGATCCAGCACTGATAGACAGTTGGTGTGATGAAACTATGGAGAGTTGCCATACTACAGGCCCATGACTTTATCGATACTCTAGCTTATCTTACCAGCAGATGCAAATGGAGACAAGAAGTTTCCAGAATCCCTGATCATGAAATCCACATTTGCTAAGATACTCGTAACAAGGAATAGCATAATGTAATCTTCTAACATAAAAAATGATCATTTTAGTTTTAAGTTAAGCAGATGTGATGTAGAATTTATTGAGGTATTGTTATAAGCATTAGTCTTAATTTCTCTGCTTGTTATTATTTTCTACCGGGAATATACTTTTTTTCTTTTCTAAAATGCAGAGGTATTGGGATGATATTGTTATTGTTATTGAACAGCAAGTTCACCATTTGTAAGAAGCGAACATAAAGCAATTTACTTGTGGCTTCATAGTAGCGTTCTCCTTTTGCCAACTCCAGAATCATAAAGTAGATTCAGAACTTATTCCTCCAGCTCCAGCAGAAATATTCTGACTTCAGTACTAAGTGTTGATTAATTAGGATATTCTCACCGAGTTAATAAAGTCAGAATTTTGCTGTGCTACCAAGAGCATCTGTTACTATGTATAAAACTGAAATTTCTTTCTTCTCCATTCTCTCCTACTTTACAGCAGCTAATAAAAAAGGAACGAAAAAGTTAATTAAATTCAGATGGAGTGTGTCAAGCACTGTCAAGATCTCAATGACTACTTTAATCAAAAATAAAACCCATGTTGGCTCAGATGGGTAGTAATTAAAAGTCTTTCAAAAAAAAAAAAAAAAGGTTTTGATAAGGAAAACTGTACTGCATTACCAAATCTTCATCAATTTGTCAAGCACAAAATGTCAAAGCTGCTGAATATACCTAATTGACATTAGCACTAACTTAAAGTAGAACACCAGAAAAAATAAGCAGAAATTTAACCATCAATTTCCCTGATTTCTTTGATGTTTTGATAGGCAGATAAAGCAGCTTTAGGTAAGGCCACTTAAAATGCCTCCTATCAGAGAATTTTGAATTTCATTGTATAGAGTAACAGTCACTAAGACACAGGATTCTTATCCATTCATTTTTCTGGGCCCCTAATGATGGTAACTTTTTCCTCTCTAGCACTTTTGTCACACATCTCAATTTGTTATGTCTTTTTATTATAGGCACCCAACTAACAGGTAAGAAAACTGAGGCATACTGGGGTGATGTGACTTGTCCAAGGTCTCACATGTCATTGGCCTAACCACGTGAAGACTTTGGGGTTGCTAAGTCATAGCTCTGTGCTCTGGTGTCTCTACAAGGCTGCTGCTACTGATGTTTAATATTATCTTGTCCAAACATACTATTTCACCACAGCTTATCTTCAGTAACAAAACACCTGCATCCAAATAACATGTCCCCTATAAGCTCAGGGGTATCACCTTCAGAGACAGATAAGTATTAGTTAAGCAAATTAATTCCAAAATAAATTCTAATCCTCAATGAAGTTGATTATTGTTGAGTAGAAAAAAGAAAATTAAAACAATACTTTCAAACAACATGCCATTCCATAAGGATCATCATTGGGTGTTTACTCTTTAGAGGGAAGCGTATGGTGACTAAGTGTGGTTGTCCTTAAAAGGAAAACCCTTTCCTTTTGGGAAAGCTCTGGATGGTGACAGTATAAATAATACAAGGAAGTTAATAACAGGAACCCAGTTTCATAAGTTCCTTGAAGTTTTGAGCTGTATTTGTTGTTGCTGATTTATCACCAGGCTCTTGAGCCTTCTTGGCTTTTGTAAAGGCTAGGTTACTTAGACTGTAATCCTAGACATACAAAATATAGTGTTCCCGCTAGAACTGGAGGTTGGTTTTGTTACTGGTAAGGTAAAGAAAGCAATCCACCTCCATCTAGAAATAAAATGGATTTGAGATGCAGAGTTTAATTTATACCTAACAGCAATGGCTCTGTTGTTAAGTGTAAGTTAGTCACTCAACAGCGAGCAGTCACTTAGCTAACTTATGAGTCTGGACCATTCACCATTAGTTTGGTGTTCCATGGTGCTCCAGAGCCATGTTTAACAGCTTCTTTCTTTCCCTTCCTGTTTGCCTCCTGAAATACCTACCACTGTCCCCAGTGACTGGACACTGAAGCAAAAGATCATCTGCCATAGGAGAGATGCAGTCCCTTCCTTTCCCTTGCAAAATATTTATTGAATCACATACACAGTATATGCCTTCTGTTGCACATTTCCTGCGTCTTCAGCAGTTAATGTCATGTGATAGATTTTACAAGTCATGTAATTTAAAGCCTAATTTTACATAAGCATTTTATTAGAATTGTAACAGTCAATATGCTAAGAGGTCCACGCAGGGTATGTCTGCATACGCCTGTGGCACAGCACAGTGAAGGAAGGACTGAAGCAATTATTTGGGAGTCTTTTTGTGTAAGGCCTAGATGTTCAATGTACTTGTCCTTGCACCTCGATCATAGAATCATGGAATTATTTAGGTTGGATCATTGAGTCCAACCATAAACCTAACACTACCAGGTCCACCACCAAACCATGCCCCTAAGCACCATGTCTACACACCCTTTAAATACTTTCAGGGATGGTGACTCAACTACTTCCCTGGGTGGCCTGTTCCAGTGCTTGATAACCCTTTCATTGAAGAATTTTTTTCCTAATATCCAATCTAAGCCTCTCCTGGAGCAACTTGACAGGAATGCCAGCACTAATGTGGCTGAATCATGTCACTCTGGAGGAGAAGGCTTCCTTGGTGTTTTGCTTGTCCACATTCCTCTTGCTATTGTGAGACCAACTAATCCCTTTCTTATTTACCATTATAAAAAAAACTGTGTTGCAGAGAAGCCTTCCAGGAATCTGGCACTGCACCGAAAGTCTGATTCCTTACCTTTTGCTACTAAGATCAAAATCTAGCATCACAGCTGTGAGGTCCCATGACTGTCTGAGGATGTTTAGAATCTTTTTTTCTGTGGTGACGGGCATCCAGAAGTCTGTGGTTATGCTCTCACAGCCACAGGAATATGTTTTGGTAAAAGATATCTAGAATCTGTTAGAAAATAAAGCCAACAGGACTGAACACTATGGCATAATGTCCATGGGAAGACTGTTGGAGCACCTCGACATTGGTGCAGCATGGTGAGAGGCTGGCAGGAGGCTGTGAGTGATGGGTAGGTTAGAATAGCAGAAGACTATCAAGGTTTGGTGAACAGAAAGATTTAAGACATTATGATGTAACTGGGCAACGATGGCCCTGTGAACCTGCGCCAATGAGGAACGTGGCTGCTGAGTTCTGGCTCCTGGGAACCCCTGATTCATGCAGATTGTTAGCAAACATCTTCAATGCTGTGGAGATCATAGTGGAGATACGCCACTGTGCTGGGTTTTGTGTGGGTGTGGGGCATGGATGAAATTCCTTACGGATTTGCATTCTGTTGGTTTCAGCTGGTGCTGTAAACAGAATACAAATACTAAGTGCCTGCAGTGGACACAGGAGGAGGGAAAGGCAGGAACCTGAGTAGATGAGATGGGAAAAAAAAAGCAAACAAGGGGAAATGGCTGCTGAATTTTAAATTTCAGTTCAATATTAACTTGTATAGCTCAACACCAGGAGGAAAACAAAAGTATTCAGCAACCTCAAGTAGAAAGGTACATCAAATCTTGAGTCAGATTGATGATACCTCAGTGACTGTATTTCAAAGGGATTTAGACGGTTATACTTTACATTACAAGGAAAGTGTGATAACCATGCAAGTAAATGTTAATTTCCATGGAAATTACAACAATAAAGCACTTTGAGGTACTATCTTTCATGCAGCAAAGGTCCCAGGGTACTTTACTATTCAAAACAATTTAAAACAGCGTCAGACAACATTTTCTGTATTTGATTTAAAATCAGCAATGAAAACCAGCTTTTGCATTTCTAAAAATGATAAACATTCTGCATTCAGAGACAAAACTTTTGCTATAGTTTCTCTGTACTATAGAAACCTGATCTCTGTACTTTTAGTCTACCTCTCTGCTTGCTAATGCTGCTGGATGGGCCTTCCATCTGTCACTGAACATCAGCCCTCCCTCAGGCAACAGCTTTACATCACTGAAAAACCATTAAATGGTACTTCAAGTTCATTCTTCCTTTGTGTCTCACTCTTCTGGTGGAGAAGCAAATGCCATCCAGACAACACTGAAACTGCAAATGGCACCAAAATATTGCCTTGGAGATTTCAGTCCTCATTCTGCAATGCTACAGAACTCCAGCTTTCAGGAATGATCCATACTTGCTCATTTTTTGACACTATTCTCAGATTAAAGACCACTGTAACTAAAGGTTTGCATTGGAATAAAGTTTTACAGCCTTGGCCTCGGTAGGTCACCCTCTGGCAATTATATTTTATTTTATCATCAACATAGAAAGCTGAACTTATTTTCTGCCTTTTATTTGGGTATATGGGCTTTTTTATTTCATGCTGAAATTTTTGTGTTTCTGGAGAGGTGACTTTGAAGAGCTGAGGAACATCTAAGTGCTCTTTTTCTTAGTTTTTTTTATTATATTGATGCCATGTTTCATTAGCTGTGGATCTTCTCTAAACCCTTTTGCACACTAAGTTAGTTCTAAATGTAAATCCTCCTTAAATGCTCTGGAATTAATTCTTATTAAGTTTTAGCCAAATTTAGGGTAAGAAAAAAACGAGCTTGATGGAATGTTCTCACAAGGGATTACTTAATATTAATTGCCATTTACTTGCGTATCAGTGTTTGAAGGACTTTACCTATTTTCTAGCTAGTTTGCTATGAGGAATCATTTGCCATGCAAAGGGATTTATTGTGTCTGGGAAATTAATTGGAATTTGAGAATTATAATACAGATTCTATGGCTAATTCTTGCAAAGTTTTCACTACTAAAAATCCCCATTTTTACTTCTGTAGATGAGTTAAAACAGCACGGTTCAACTGTTGACCCAAGGGCTGCCTGTGATCCACAGGTTGTTTTCATTTGGCCGTCTATCATGTCCATAGAGGAGACAATATTGTTCCCTGACAGCTGACAATCTTTTCCCACACCTGCAAGCTACCCTCCAAAATACTAGTTCCACATGAATGAGATGTCAGGAGTCAGAACTTTTCCTTCATTTCTTGTGCAATCGGGCACACACCAGCAAACTGGAATTGCCACCCTTTTTTAGATTTCATCCCTTAGGGCGTCATAAGGAGCCCAAAGCAGGGATCTGTTCTCTGCATTTGCTTAAGCTGCCTCACCCCTGCAAGTGAGTGCTGGTTTGGAATTTTCAACTGAAAATTTTGGCTTATTTGGAAGAAGAGGGAGGGGAAGGAGGTACTTTTAATAGGAATTAAAATTTCCACAAAATCACCATTTTTTAAAACAAATGCTGGTGTTCATAAAATGCTGACAATAAAATCATGACAATAAAATAAAAAGCATTTCAGTTTGGTTCAGACTGTGTTACTGAAGAGGTCAGTTGCACAAACATTATTTTGGGCAGCAAAGCCAGTTCAATAAATTTTCTTCTCTTGACCCCAGCTGCTTGTTCTAGCCCCCATGCCACAGTTTGCTGCCCTCTCACTTGTGCCAGTGCCATCTGGTTTTGTTGCTGAAGAAAATTTTTCTGTAATTACATCCCAGGTTGCCACAGTGTAGTCTGCAAGCCCCATTGCCTCTTTAACCTGTGAGATGTACAGGAGCAGATGGTGGGTGCGCACAGAAAGCAAGTGAGAATGGTCTTACTGAGCCGGGCCAGAGATTTATCTTCCTCGTCTGGTTCTGAAAGCAGCCCAAATCAGAGTATTAGGGAAAAACCAATAATTTTGGTGAATACTTGTCCATGTGTGGCTTGGGAATTTTCAGAGATTAAGGTAGTGTTAGCAGTCCCCACTGAGTTTCCCTTCCATTAGCCTGTCTAGCCTGCCTTTGAACCAAGGCAGGCTTCTAGCATCTGCAACACCTTGTAGGAAGGTGCAGCGCTCCTAAATATGAACTGGGTGAATTACCACATTCTTCTTTTTCATCTTGCCTGCCTGTGAAGTTCACCTGATGCCCTCAGTTTTTTTAGTGGAAGAGCATTCAAAACTGAATCTTATTGTCGCTCCCTAGGCCACTCATTTTTTACTTCTTGCATACCATGTCATATCCCTTCCTTCACTAATTCTCTTATCCAGATTACCTACTTATTTAAGCTACCTATCTACTGAAAATCCTACCTGCTTGGGATGCAGGAACTCCACAGCATATGCTGTAGCATACACTGCCTTGAGGACTTTCCAAACTTTGTTTGCTGTTCCTTTTCTCCTTCTTTTCTTCTTCTTAACATGCTTTTTTGACCACTGCTGAACATTCGTCTAGTACTTACATGGAATATCTATTATAAACACCAAATCTCATCCCCGAGTTGTAACAATTAGTACAGAGTATATTTCTTTTAACAAAAAAATGGGTTATTGGCACTTAGTTTCCCCACATGCACCACTTTATATTTGTTTGAAACATACTTTTCCTTCCCTTATTTTATCGCTGATTCTTATAAGCTCTTGTAATTCTCCAGCCTGCTTTCATCTTTCCAACAAGTAAAGACTATAGCACCATTACCAAAATGTGTTACTATGCTATTTATTGACTTTTCTAGGTTATTTATAAATGTGTTGAGAGACACAGGTCCTAGCACAGATCTCTGCAGAAATCCAAAGATAACACTCTTCAGCTGTGAAAATTATTTATTCCTGCATTCCATTTTGCTAGCTTTCAACTGTCTTTTAATCAGCATGAGAACTCTAACTATCTTATACTTGCCTTTAGCACTTTTATTGTGAGGAATTTTGATAAAAACTTCTTCCAAAATCCAACCAGACTATATAAACTAAAGCAATCCCCGTTATCTGTGCGGTATTAAATTATTGCTTTCATGAGGTACAAAGATGCTTCAAGCTCTGCAAAAACTACCTGTCAAACTGAGCCATAAAAAAAAATTAAATACTTCATCATTTTTGTAACTATTCAACTATTTAGGCATTATGTCTGAAATTCTTTGAACATCAGTTTTTCATCTGTCTGGGATGGAGACAACTTGTTTGCCCTCAAATAAAAAATGAGAGACTTCAGGGAAGCAGTTACAGGAGAAACAAAGTACTTTAATAAACTGATAATTTAAAAGAACTTTGCTAAAACTTGTAACTTAGAGAATATTTTTAATAGTAATTTGAACATTTCATGAAATATGTAAGGAGTGTAATTGTATAAAATTAACAAAAAGAAAACCATTAATACTAAAATGCAAATGTAAAGATTCTAAGAAACTCTGACATTATACTATTGTGTTTCATCCTCTGACAAATTTTGCTGAGATTTTTAGATTTATAGTTCTGAGTAATGAAATACCTTTTTTGTGCAAAGAAGGTAGAACATTGGAAGAATATGAGTGAAATGGCAGAGGAACATTGCTTCAGGGCAAAGATCTTCTATTATCTGATCACTAATATAACTCTGCATTATAAAAAAATGTGACAAGTGAATGTATTTAATTTGCTAGGTTTGGTTAATTTATGTGCCCCAAACAGACCTAAGCCAGTCTGATTTTGATCTGTGACCATCTGTAGGTGTGGAAATGCAAAGCATTCCTGGTATCGCTTCACTCTATAGCCGTAGCACCTACAGGACCTCTAGCACTTTTCTGTCTGTATGTCATGCTAGTTCCTTTGAGGAGCGGATCTTTATTTTGTCTGTGTCTAATGCAGTGTGATAGAAACCCTGTCCATGACGGGCTTGTAGGTGTTGCCATAAGTCTATACAAGTCAGGACATCAAACTTTCTGGGATTAGGAATCCCAGATTTACCTTCTCCTTCCCTAAGAGCCAACACTTCTGGTGTCTGTTTGTGTTCAGACTGCGGGGACGCAGGTGTGGGACTTGTTGCATAAAGCTGTGGCTGAGTGCACAAAAAGATGGTTAAATACAGATGTTTGTTTACCTTGAGGCTACTGACAGCCATCCAGGGCAAGAGTAATGTTGTCCAATATAAAACAGCTACAAAATAGATACCTCCATCTGAGTAGTCATCCAAGACTCCTTTCTAGTCTGTGTAGAAGCTCCTGTGAGTGACTCATTTGACTATTTTTATCATTACTTTGGAATGAAATTAATCACATCTAGTGTCCATTAACTACAATGGTAGGTCTCCATTTACTAAAACTGGGAGTGTAGAGTCAGTCAGATGAAGGCGTCTCTTTTTAGTCTGGTGACCCTCAGCCCTATTTTACTTTTTTTTTTTTTTTCAAAGAATGAACTATGCTTTTGCAGGAAACTTGATCACAAGAAGTTACGCGCAATTTAGGCAGATGTAAAGAGAAGAGCATCCAATTGGTCTTCAGTTCCTCTTCCAGATGAGTTACTGCCATGCCTAATACTATTTGCTTCTGGGCACATTTCCTTAGGTTCTCTTGAGCACATGATGTTTGCATGCTGTAAGGGAGAAGAAAGGATTTAAGGGGTCTGTGAAGTTAAAAGGCCACTCCTGCCATAGGTGTTAGTTGTTGTCTAACACCTTTTGACCACTGGTTTCTCTCAATTAGTAGCGATTAATATATACTGAAGACCTTTTTAAGGGGTATGATTTAAGGCTATGAACTGACAGACTTGCTATATTATAAATTCTACAGTGTTTTTTCAACATTTTCTTTAATATTTTATTTAATGGAAAGCTTTAACAGCATTTATTTTTCCACAAAAAAAGTAATCTAATGTGATGGAAAATTTATAGGATAGGAAAATCATGTTAAACATGAAAAAAGAATGTCATTTTGCATACATCAGTGTGGGGATTGATATTGAAATTAGTGTTTCTCTTACCAACTTGCCAATAAAACTTTTGCTGTCACAGAGTTGGAGGATGTCTGCTTTTAGTACAAGTCCCAGAAGTGATGCATATAACCTTAAATAGATGTGTTGTTCTTGCCATACTAACTGGTCCTTCAGTACGCCAAGCTTTTAATCTGCATATCTTTATCTTTATCATCATCTTTATCTTTATATTTGTATTTAGATTTAGATTTAGATTTAGATTTAGATTATCTGCATTTCTCACAGAATCATAGAATGGTTTGGGTTGGAAGGGACTTTAGAGGCCATCTAGTCCAACCCCCCTGCCATGAGCAGGAACATCTTCAACTAGATGAGGTCACTCAGAGCCCCGTCTAACCTGGCCTTGGATGTTTCCAGGGATGGGGCATCGACCACCTCTCACGGCAACCCGGGACAGGGTTTCACCACCCTCAGTGTAAAGAAATGTTTTCCTTATATCCAGTCTAGATCTCCCCTCCTTTAGTTTAAAACCATCACCCCTTGTCCTGTCACAACAGGACTTGCTAAAGAGGTCGCCCCCATCCTTACTATAGTCCCCCTCTAAGTACTGAAAGGCCACCATAAGGGCTCCCTGCAGCCTATTGGCTATGTGAAAGAATATCCCTATTCTTTTGCAATTTTTCCCTCCTTTCCTTCAACAGGAAGAGTTTTGTCCAGACCCTTGAACTAGACAAGTAAAATTCAATTTTCTTATGTTTCTAAGAAGCCCTGAGTCCACTCTGTTGGCATTAGATACTTACATTCTTACACTGTCATTTCAAGCTATTATGGGTGAAAGGTCCATCATCTTACAGAGCTTAAAAATTATTTAATTCCTAGCTGGAAAGAGGAGGTTGATAAGCAGTCTCAGTTTTTTTATCTGAATAGGAGGAAAGAAAGAAAGAATAAGCATCTTTGCTTTTCAAACCAAGATCAGAGTCAAATAATCCAGAAACTTCATCATGAGAAGATAGAAAATCCCTGGGATGGGACTCTCCAGGGGGAGAGAAAAAGAGAATAAAATTTCACCAGCTTAGCAAGTGAAATCCATGTAATAGGTCAGGCATAATATCACTGGAACCAACATAGAAATGTTTAAAAAGAGCAGATTGCGGAAAGTCGTACAACACAGCATAGTACTGGATCAAAATCATCGTATTTGGCAGACACTGGCTGTTTTTCAAAAAGCACTTTGTTGACATTCCACTTTTGTGCTTTTGTTCTCATAAATTGTCGTTGAAATGGTCTGTATACCAAGATACAACATTCCAGCTCTTTACATTTGCCTACCAGCTTCATTTTGGAGCATCTGAATTACCATTTCAAGCACTGTCTATAAAGCTCCAGCGGAATTTACAGATAAAAATGAGCAAAAGATCATCTGCCAAGTATAATAGAACTGAAGTGAAGTGTAACAAATTCAGTTGTATGGAAATTGCATTTCAGAAAGGACTTCAGATTTGGCTTTGAGTATTCAGAAAAAATCCATAAAGGAAAATGAGCAATTTAAAGGTAATCAAAATATTATGCTTTTTTTTGACTATAATAATGTATAATTTCAACATGAGATGAAGGCAAAAAACTGAAAATGCCTGGAGACTCTCTCCCTTCCTGACAAACAATGTTCTGGCCGCAGGTATTTCATGTCACTTCTCAGCTGGTCTAGAGCAATGTGATATTCCTGGGCAAGATGCCTTCACTGTTTAGGAAAAACCAATTAGTACAGAATACTGGAGCAAAATAAGTCTCTCCATTACATATGCTACTTTCCCCCAGGGTAATAAGATTAAAGAGAAACAATATGTGACAGTACAGTCATGTTGCTTAATGCACGACTGGAAGGAACCCAGCTATAGTTGTGAGCAGACTAGTCTAAAGCCTCTGAGAAATAGAATAAGATGTTTTACTCCAAAAAAATGAGGGAAAGAAGCATGTGTAATCAGGTTCCGTGTTTGAGGTTTTTTGATGTTATTTGGTGGTTTGTTTTGGGGGCTTTTTTCAGGTGAAATAAAAATAATCTCATTAAATAATTTGCATAAACGAAATTCCTAAATACTGATTCACATGACCAAGCAGGTATAATGAGTAGAGGTTTTTGTGAAATAAATGGACTCATGCAGTACAAAATGAGCCCTGGTTTTCTTCGTGACAGAAGTTGGTTCCAATTAGGATTTTCTGTGATAATTAGCAGACTAGAGTGTTTGTAGCTGGCGGGGGGTTTTGTGAGGGAAGTGAAAGTGGATTCTAAGCAAATAAATGTAACGTAGTGCCATAAGCAAAATCCAAAAAATGGAGTCCACTTTCCTGTGAAAAAGAATTTATGCATTTTATTCACTGGTCTTCACATGATACCTGTCTTTAACACTGACCTTTCACATTCCGATGTAAAGTTTGTTCAGCCTGTTTCTCAAGTTTAATGCTAGAAGCCAGTGTTTTTACAGTATATTACCGGGGGCGGGGGGGGGGGGTGGGGTGGGAAATAAATGGAAGTTGTAGGTATGTGGTACAAAACTTTAGGCTGAGGAAGCATCCACCCCTTCCCAGGTTGGTTTGACTTCTTTTTCCATCTACAATACTCTATTTCCATCTTTACTGCCATCCTCAGACTCCTCTCACCATGACCAATGACATGATCTAGTAGTGGACTTGGCAGCATTAGGTTTACAGTTGGACTCTGTGATCTTAAAGGTCTTCTACAGCCTAAATGAATCAATGATTTCTACGTTTCTATGTTTTGTACACAGAGTACACATGCCTTGTATTCTCATGAGCCAGATTTGCAAATCAGGAGGTTAAAGGATCTGCGCATTTCTGCCTTGCTGTAATATCTTTTCCTTTTTCAGTCTCAGCAATGATTATACCTGCCCATACTCAATGGCAAAACTCCCATTCTGTTCACTTGATCTGGATCAGCAGCATTGGTTTATCCCCTAGGGGACTTACAAGGAAAAAATTCTGCTGCCCCAGTCTCAGTCTTACAAAGTCTCTGCAAAAAAGAAACTCCCTAGCTGGGGAGCATGACTTCAAAGCTATGCCATTTCCATATTGCTACATAGACAGCCAGGGACAGGCTTGTAGTGACTGCTATTGATGAAAAGAGCAAAAGTCTTGTCTTTGCAGGTGAGGGAAATGAAGTGTAATTGAAAACTTTGTCAGGTAGGTTTCTGTTGAGATTTGGAAAGGAATATAGATGCAGTGCATCTTACGGGCATCTCCCCGCAAGCAAAAGTTGTTAAATGGCTCTCTGAGATTTGCCACTGAGAGCTATCAGGGACACAGGGAGCTCTGGGGGCCTGGGAGTTAGCTCAGGACCATCTTTCACCAGCTCCATGAGATCATAGAATGTTAGAATTATTTGCTTTGGAAAAGACATTTAAGCCCAGCTGTAAACCTAAGACTACCAGGTCCACCACCAAGCCATGTCTCTAAGTGCCACATCTACACACCCTTTAAATACCTACAGGGATGGTGACTCAACTGCTTCCCTGGGCAGCCTGTTCCAGTGCTTGATAACCCTTTCAGTGAAGAAATTTTTCCTAACATCCAAACTAACCCTCCCCTGGAGCAACTTGAGGCCGTTTTCTCTTGTCCTATCACTTGTTACTTGGGAAAAGAGATGGACAGCCACCTCACTATAACCTCCTTTCAGGTAGTTGTAGAGACATGTTGCCCCTAGGCAAACAATTAGCAAATAAATATTATTCTGAGCTGCGTGATAATACAGCTGTGTTGCTTCTGGGCCTGCTCAGCTCCATCAAGTACTGAGCTCGGTGGATCAGCTCCAGAGGCAACAAGAAGCCGGCAGGATGCTTTGTCACCATCCCCGCTGCTCGTTGTGGCTGTGCTGTTTAGCTGTGAACCCAGACATGTAGGAAACGGAGTGTATTGGTTTGGCATTCATTTAGGAATGGTGAATTCGTGGGGTTCATTGCTAGGTGTACAAATGGAGCTGCGCTAATGCGCAGCCCACGGAGGGAGGTGAACCAGCACTTGCAGAGCGATGCAACAGATGCTCGGTGCCATCTAGTGGGGAGAAGCACAGTGAGCATCAGGGAACCGAGGAGAGCTTTACAAAAAGTGCCTAATCGCGGGTTATTTCATGGACTTTATCACCTTATGATTTATATTATTCCGCAGGGAGGAGAGCCACGCCCCTGGGTGCATAAATGTACACGCATAACATACATGTCAGCTCTGGTAAGTTTAGCGCTGTGGCAGAGCTGTTTTTCTCACAGAAATCATTCACTGCCTTTTATCTTGCAGCTCCAGCTCTAATGTATATGGTTCTGCAATGGTGCGTATTGGGAGCAACAAGGTTTTCTACCTGCTGTGCCTCTCCTGCTTTCTGGGAACTAAGAATAAAAAAGAAAGAATAGAAGAGAATGAAATTGTTCTTGTGGCTAAAAGTTTTTCAATGGCCTTCACAGCTTGAAATTTCCAGGAGACAATAATGTTACTTGGTGTCTGACTAATAATTAACAAATCAAGGCCTCTCCTTGCTCTAAGTCTCTCTCTAATGAGCCCAGGCACTGCAGTTTAGTCAGTCTACTCATAAAACATTGAGCAATCAGAGGCTTTTATCATACTCTTTTAATTTACAACAGGTTAAAGCTGGAGGAAACTGTGAACACTGGTTGTTAAAGAATTGTGGAAGACTCAACACATCTACTCAGTATTTGGCTGGCCATCACAGCATGGTGAAGTTCCGTATGGCCCTTTCTGATTAGTTGCTGAAATTATTAAAGAAGATCACAGGTTTATGTAAGCAAAAATAAAGCGGCAGAGTTAACATGCCTTCTTTCTAAAACTGAAGCGATTTCTTTTCCTGTCTTCATCTTAACTTCACCTGGAAGAAACAAAACAAGTGTCATCTCCAGAAATGTCACATGAGGGAAAAAATATGACAAAATACATCTTAAAACATTACTCTTGCACAGCATTTTGTGAGTTTTATGTCCTGTTTTCCAGGTGTCTCATTATAATATAGTTCAGTAAGTTTTAGTATGACTTGTTTTCACGAAATTTACATCAGCCACACTTATATAGGATTACAACTTCACTTTGTATTTCCTTAACAACTAACAACAACTGTAGGAACAGGCTAAAATAATTGCATTTTATAAAATATTTTGCCATTCTTTTCCTTCTGAAATCAATAATAGGGTTGTTATAAATTTTCCATTAAGAGAAAAGTTTACCTACATTCATAGACACAATTCATTTCTATTCATCTGGCTTGTTCCCAGTAGCATGACTGGTCTAAAAGGAATAGTCCTGCTTCCTACCGTTGTATCCATCTTACTCACTGCCTTGGACCCATTTCTGAGCCAATTCAGCTCAGTCTACCAGAAAACTATTTCAGCAAAAAGTTCCAGCTAGACTGTACCATGTAAATTTGACCAAGATACTAAAAAAAAAAACAACACATAAAAGCGCTTTCATTTTTTTTCTCCAATAGCATTTCAAAAAGCTGAACCACCTTAACAGGCTTGTCATAAAACTTCTGACACTTGCCGAGCTTCTGCAAGTAACCTATAATGTGCCTTTTCTGTACCTTAGAAATCTAAAGGGCTTGGTCATTCCTCAGAAGGGATTGCTTTCAAAAAAACCCACCAGTAGGACAAGGAACTGAAAGTCAAC
Organism: Phalacrocorax carbo; assembly: GCF_963921805.1. Lineage (NCBI taxonomy): Eukaryota > Metazoa > Chordata > Aves > Suliformes > Phalacrocoracidae > Phalacrocorax > Phalacrocorax carbo. The sequence goes on along the minus strand of NC_087548.1, from coordinate 7,027,991 downwards.
CAAAAGCAATCAAAAAAATGCAGTCAGCTGCCAAAGCAAATTGAAATATGCTGGGGCTCAGAGTCCAGCAAGGTAGTTAAAACCAGTAGTTTTTCCTATTTAAAAATAAAATAAATTCCTCCAGTTGCCTGTGGTCCGATAGCTCAAATGCCCAAATGTAGGTGTTGTTTTCCAAGCTGTAACCCAGTCTGACTGAGGCGCCTACGCCTGAGCTGGCTGCCAGGTCTACATCTGACAGTTTCTGCTGACTGACACAAACCTCTCTCTGTTCAGCAGCCTCTGCTCTGGGAATTCTGTTGCTGTGCATCTCACCTTTGTGTTCAGGTACTTAATTAAAGGGTATAGTCTATGTTAGCAAGAGGGATCAGGAATGAGAGCACGATTCTTCTCCAGAATAGCAGTGGGAGCCCCAGGGTAGGAAGACAGAAATCTGGGTTCCAGTTCTTCTGCCTGCAATATTCATGATTTTCCTTTGAGGACAGTTTAATCAGTAACTAAATACATAACCCAGGTACTCCTTTTGTTGATAAGTCAGTGACATTCAGGGTTGTACTTCCTCTTGCTCAATCTCTGATCCACTTGAACATGAATGTCTGTTCCACTTGAACAGACATTGGAGAGCTTCACTAACCTGTAGGTTGGTGGATAAAACATAATCTCAGGAGGTAAAATCTTCATCTGAGTACAGATTTTAATCCTTGTTTCTAACTAAATTCTCTTAAAAGATACCAAAAAAGTCAGCTGCCTTTTATTATACCTTTCCCCCACTCTGTATTGGACATACTTTGACAACGACTAGAGGTCAGGCACGTGATGATGTCAGCTTCGTGAATCTTTTCCATTTGTTTACAGATGTTAAAGAAAGTAACGTCAATAAATAGTCTTTTAGTATAGAAAGGCTTTTGGAAGTGTTTGGGTGGTTTATGCTGCAGATAGATCTTAAGGACCTTTAGAAACTTATTTTAGCTATGTGTTGTTTTTAATTTTATAAGGAGTCTCTGCTGAATCTTGCTTTTCAGAAGATTTTTGTCTCATTTTCAAAATAGTTTTCAACAATTTGGATGTTGAGTGTTCCTGAATACCACTCCACAGACATCAGGATAAAGTCCTGTATACCAGCTCAATCCTTTGAGATTCAGTTGCAGTTGGAGGGACTGATTGAATGCCTGGTTCAAGCTGGTTGTGCAATTTTCAGTGTAATAATGCCATGCATGGAAATTATAGTTATTCATCATGGTCCTGGATACTTTCTAATAAAGCATTATAGTGCCTCTTTTCACAAATCTGTAGCTATCTAGGATCCTATTAATGTCTTCAGGATGGAAGAGCTGAGTATTCTATACAATGAATTGAAGTGCAAAAAGAAATATTTACTCCTGTTCACATTGTTGAAGACAATGGTAAGGACTACCGCTAAGGCAGGTGCTTTCATCGCTGAACTTATAAATAAAGGAAGGTGCACATGAAAGACAAGGACAGCCAACACGGCAAAACACACGGCAAAATATGCTGTGATTAAAAAAGGAAGGAAAAATCCTTCCGTGCGTGCGTCAGCTCTGTCTGCAGGTGGGTGCACATCTCGCCCAAGTCTGCAGGCGTTTCCCTCAGAACTCTGACACCAACAGTCTCTCCTAAGGGCCTCCGCTTTAATCAGAGCAGAAGGAAAAATCTAAGATGAATATTGCTGCTTGTTGAATGCTGCAAAAGAAGAAAATGAAAGTCAATTCATTTAAAAGAGAGGTATAGAGCAGAGCACACATGGAATCCACCATCTGTCCACAAAAAGGCAAATATTTTATTTCTGAAAGCAGGCACATTTTGGTTTTGTCCAAAACATTATTACCAAAAAATAAAAACATAGAAATGCATATTTTAGTTGATCAAAATATTTAGGAAATACTTATCTGTTTTGCTGAGATTTTTCAAGTAAATTTTTTTCTTTATTTTATAAAGAACCCTAATTTTGCTTTGACATGCGTCTTTAAGTAAAATATTCTAATTAACAGTTCAAATTATGTAGCCTTAGCAATTGCATTTCTATTTTTAATTTATTTCCATAAAGTTTGAAAATGAAATAAGAAACACTGGCCCTAGATGAAATGAGACATTTTATTCAGACTAAAATGCCAACAAAAGAATCAGGTCACCTAGTAATTTAAAACCTTAACAAAAAAAAATATTCAAAATTCCACTTTTACATTAGTATCATCTCTGATTGAGTAACTTGTTGTGCCTCATTTTAATACACCTGCTTCCTCTTGCGGGAAGAGGGGAAATCACAGTTCATTTTCAAAATTAACTATGAGATGCATAATAAACACCAAACATTTATGTTCAGAGACCACATGTATAAAGCACCTGAATTCTCACAAAATTCAGGCCATACACTTTCTCCTAGTGATTCCTACTATAAAAAGAATATTTTTCCTGCCCACAGATATATTGCACTGTGCTCATTAACATGACAGTTCATGGCACTCAGACATCCTTATTCACATAGAAAGAGAGCCAACAAACCCTTAGACCACAGTAGAGTTTTCCTTGCAGCAGACTAAAGTGGTGGGTTTAATATTGTGAAAAAGAAATTTTAAACCTTTGCTAACTCCTTCTCCAAAAATTCAAGCTAAAAAGCTTGCTTATGGCTTCTAACAATGTACTGCTTCAGAAAAGACAGGTGAGAGTTTGATTCTGGTGGTGGTAGATAGGGCTTTCATTGTCCATGATGTACACTATGATGAAAAACCTTAAAGATGTTAATTGCTAACTAGCAAAATTAAAAGGATAAGTGTCTAACATCTTGTACACAGTTATGTACGGATCTCACTGGAATATATAATAATCCTTTCAGGATGATCATAGAGGAGGTGGTTTAGGAGAGAGAACAAATTCTCACAAGTATCTTTGAAAGACAAAGAAGGAATAAATCCCACATATATAAATAGAAATTTATTTATTTATTTATTTTTCACCACTGGGTAGTAATCTTTACAAGATAAGAGAAGAGTGAGCTCCAAGAGTGCTCTTAAGCTGTTTTCTTCTAAAACTTCAGAAATCCTGAAAGAATCCATTGGTTCTAATTAATTAAAGCTTTCATAGCTTCACAATATAATATGCCAGACCAGTGTTGCTCAACTTTTACATAAAACTGTTGAAGCTCCACATCCAAGCTTTCAGACTGTGTCCTGTTTCAGCTCCCATTTTAATAAAAATATAGAGGAAAAACACCAGTTTCAGGATTTGGCAAACATCTGGTTCTGTCCTACCACCCACATAATTTTCCAGGCACAGAACATCTTTTCATCCTGCAAGTTAAAAAAAAAATAAATCAGACATTTGCTAGGAGCATTCAATCCTGCTCTAGCTGTGCCATATTTATCAGGGCTTCTGATACAGTTAGTTTTCATAAAAATAAACTCATCCCATATGCTTCAAAAATCTCCATAATAGCACGAAGTATAGACAGCTTCTGCAGCAGCTGCTGCCTTCAATTATCCTTCTATGTTTGGGGACTGAAGTCAAAGGAAGACATCTCCTTCTCTTCTGCAAACGCCAGAGCATGCTCCTGGATGAGCACTTTCATAGATATCTATCTCCTGTATGCGAAGAAGGCAGAATTGAAATACGAAGGTGGCAGCTTTAATCTTTCAGAAAACAGCCAGTGCTAGATGAGTGGGTGCCATTTCCTCAAGGCGGTCTAAGCTACAGGCTGAACGAGAAAGGCTCTGTGTGGCACAAGAGAGTGGTACCGACATGAGCAAAAACGAATCTTGAACAGGCTATTTAACTTTGCAGCTTCAACATCATTGTCCACACAGTTTCTTCACTGTCTTCATCACCAGTAAAAACTGAACTCTCACTTTCCAGAGCTTCAAACCATTGTGGCTACTGGCGTTGCATGTAAAATTCTCCAAGGGGCCCCAAGAAAGAGACCACGTGCTGGGTGGAAACTCTCCGTAGTCCATTGGCTATGACTAGTTAAAAATAATCAGGTTTGGCAGAACTTTTTTCTCTTTTCCAGAGAACTTATTCATTTACTTCTTTACTCACATATTTTATAAACTCTTGACCTTTCTGCCAAGAGCAAGGAATAACAGACACTTGCAATCTTCTCTTCTCCCCGCTGCTCTCCTTTCTTCTGTGTAGCAGGAGGGAATCAACTTTACAGAACCCTTCTGAATTTGAGGAGTGACATGAAGTGAGGTGTGGCGTTGACCCCAGGAGAGTAATGGTTATGTGGGGTAAAGTGGTGGGAATGAAAAGGCTACTCCCCTTTGAAAGTGTCTGGTAATTCCCACATTTAACGTGTGCATGCCTGTTTCTGCTCTTGCAGCAGAAGTGTGATCTTAACTCTTTAACACACAATAATTTTTAACAGATCACCAGTAAAATTCCTTAGGAGCTGAGAAAAACTAGTTTAGCAATTTAAAACACAAATACATAAACATAATTAATGAGACTTGGAATGACAGTTTCACAACTTTGAATCATTTATATGATGGTGTTTCAGTTAATTAAAATAAGAATGGTGTTCAAATAAGGACAAGAAGTTTTAACTCAGAACACCGGTTAATTTTTTGTTCTTTTTTGGGCTGTCAGGTTTTTATTTTTTTTCTTCAGTAAGAAAAGAAGAAAGGAATATTCAGAAGGCATGAAAAAGAGAAATGGAGAAAAAGAACTTCTTTAGCAGGAAATTACATTCTAAGAAGTAAACACTCATATAAAAATAAATACTATGTAAAAGTACTGGATAAAAGCAATACTTGTACAAAAGGTATTTCTATACTTTTCAATTTCTTGATTTTGCTGCTTTGTGGGGTGTGTGTTGTGTAGACGCGTACCATTAGTGAGGAGTGGAAAATTATGACCTTTGCTGCACAGTGTCCTTGCCATGAAGAACAGGAGCTTTCACAAGCACAGACCAGTTTAGGAAGTCACAGTGGGGAAAGATGGCGAAGGGAGACAAAGCAAGATGGACTGTGGTGCAGAAAGCAGTAGAGGAGGAGTAAGTGAGGCTGAGAGCCTCAGGTGGGGACTTGCACAAGGACATAGATGAGCTCAATATCCCCTGAGTTGAGTTGCTGAAGGGGAAACTGAAATGCCTTTTGGTATCATAAAAGCTGTGATGCATCAGTAACGTCCAAGGATAAACGAGCTGAGAAGATCTCCACATGTCTTGGCTCTGTTTTAACCAAGGGCTTGTCACAACAGGTAAGTAAGGAGGTTGGGATCTTCAGGGAAATTCATAGTACAGAGAAACGTGTGAGAAATTTTGAAATGTGGCATATTCCTATATAAGTGTTCATGGAATAGGTTATGTTAGGCCTTAGTTAAAAAATTGGTGCAGGTGAAAGTATCAAACCAACAATCTGATAAGGGATAAATAAAAGTTGCTTTTCCATTCTCTGCTGTGATCCACAAGTCAGAGGCTGACCCTGAAGCTACAATCTGCATCTGTCACTGTGAAGGAACTGTCCTAATCTTCATTCTACTAAAATATTGAAATGATGTTGGATTAAGAAGGCCATCTTATAAAAATGGTAATAACTCTTACCCTGGCAGAAATTATGCAAAGAGAAGACTACCTGCAAGCTGCTGTTTTGCTGAGGGGAGGGGGGCGGAATTAAAAAGAAAGAATGAGTTCTTGGGTACTAAGGCTAGCTTTGATGTAGAGATTGGACAAAGGGTTGAACTAGGGTTTGGGGATTTTTTTGCATAAACCAGAATCATGTGTTCACTCTTACCATTTATGGTACACCAGTAGCGCCAACCTCTCTTTCTAATTCATGGCCTCTCATTTTTCCTTATAATGTGCCTTCAACAGCAAGATGCATAGAGGTCAGCCTGAACTCTTTATCCCTCTTATCTTCTGATTACCTACATTCCCCTGACTTCTTTAAACCATTGCTCAGATATGATAAATAACAGCTCTCCATACCTATAAACTTTTGACTCTAAAGAGACTCCATCTGGGTCTGTTTAGCAACATTGCTTCTCTGGTTGTAAGGTCTGCTAATAATTTGGACCTGGAATGTAAGCAGATAGACAAGGGAGGTTATATTTTGTCTGTAAAGCTTATATACATAGGGTAAAACACTGAAAACATAGAACTTTGGGGAATAAAAAAGAGTCTGAGATAAAAACCAAATGCTTTAGAGATGTTGCTTCTTACGTGCTAGCTATCAGCCATATTCACTAACTGTGGATTCAAAAGATGGATTAAGGTTTGGACCACTTTGCCACTGAGCATTTACAGACCATTTAATCTGAAATGTCTAAGAACTCCAGTTGAAGATATTGAAAACTTTGGAAATAACAGCGGTATCACAGTCCATACAGCTCTAGTTTCTCTCACTGAGTTTTATCCTGGGATTGAACTCTGGCCTCCCAAAATCTTCTCAAAGGTCAGAATATGGCAATCATTCTGTGGCAAGTCCCCTGAGGTTATGAGTACTGGTGATGCTAGTTAATTTCAGTTGTCTTCCTTCATACAGTGTCAATATAAGTCCCAAAACATCTATCAGCAGAAAAGTCAGTTCTGTCATGATCAAAAGTTATCTTTGCAAAAATTCCTTAGAATATTCTTATGGAGGAAGAAGATTGAGATTTAAGTCACTGGTTCCAATTAAGGGGAACCAAACCAGTTCTGGTAAGCATGAGATTTTTCTGTTCTCTTTGGTGAAGAGCAAAAACTGTAAACTTGAATCTCATCATTTCACAGAACAGAACTTTCCTTTCTTCTGTCAGACCTGCTAATAGTTTTCTGTCACATTGGGCACGTGGCAGTCATCAATGGCAATTAAATCACAATTAGAGCAGATGCAATCTTAGAATCTTACAAAAAACCTCTTTTTTTTAAGGCGTCCCTTAATCTCAGGAAAACAAAAAATAGAAACAACAGCTCTCAGCTTTTAATATATTCTCTTCTCCAAAAGAGTAGAATAGTTAACATCACCAGACAACCACCAATCCTCTCTAAAATATAATCACAAAATAATTCAGTAAGGAAAATAATTTGAAATGTGATGCAGAGATGAGTGGTCTCTGATCTTTCAAAGAAAATTTGGAAATACACCAAAGCTTTTCTATTTGTTTGTTTTCCAAATCACAGTCTGTTTGCAAGTCTGATGACATAAAATGCTGTGCGCTATGTTTCAGAATGATCATATTTCGTCTTTCTTAGATCTGACGGCAAAAAGTTTTGATTTTTTTCATAGGAAACAAAATGTCTTAGGACTTGATGAAATCTGAGGAAAAGTTCATGGCACTAGTCAAAGACATAAATCCAGCTCCAAGGCTATCTTCTTGCTTGTGTTCAAAGGAAAATAGCTTTAAAAGCAGAATGGAATATTGTTCTTCCATGGTATCAGACTCCACAGACTGGGATAGATTTAACTGCATGCAACCATTAGTTTCCTTGTGAAGAAGTCTTCCTGGATTGTTCCACCTAGCCATGACAAGAAGGTTGCTATCTTTGAGCAGCAAATATCAAGTAGATCTTGAGATGTTTGAAAATCAGTATGGCAGATCAGGGATTCAAAAGGACCATGATTACTAAAATAATTAATTAGTGTGTCTTTCTCCCTGTTGGTGGTCTTGTAAAGTTGCCTTACCTGTTTTTCTTTATGTGCTTTTTTTCCCCACTTAAATTATGAGCACTGTAAGGCACAGACAACCTGACTATGCATTTGCATAAGGCCAGTTTCTGTGTAGAAATAAGCACTACCAAAAACTACATAAATACTTAAAGTATCAGGCAAGGAAGATATTTGCAAAGAAGGTGGCGGCAAGAGAGTTTTAGCAACTGAGAGAATGAGAAGAAAATATCTAGCTCTGAAATACTGCATACAATGAAGCAACTGTATTTTGAGAATGGTTTTCTTATATCTACAAGTGTGAAGGACCAAAACTAGATCATGTGTCACTGTAGAAGATTTTAAGGCTGAACAGGGAATAAATGAGATCAGAGGAGGTAAAGGACCCTGCCAAACCTGTACCTGTAACCCTGTGACAGGTGAAGAGAACCTTTGACATTTGCTCCAGGCCCCACAAGCCTTGTGTGTGCTGAGTGACACCCCTTGGTGTTGTCAACGGTTACTGAGGAGGAAGACAAGTTCGGAGAAGATTGAAGAAGGTTAGTGTGTATTACGTATTTTATTCAGGCTGAAATGAAACAGGAGAGTTGACATCCTATACTTAAACAGACTCAGAATGGGAAAAATAGATTTTTTGGGAAAGTTATTGTCATAAAGATCATGAATATAACGTTAGAATATAATATCACCTAGAGGAAGTTGCAAAAATAAAAAAGAGGAGGTATTTCCATACAGACTTAGGGGAGATTTATGGAGAATGAAAGGAGGAATATCAAGGAAAAAAGATATTTTAGAGACTAAACAGACAGGAAGGCAAGAGATGGCAAAACTCAGAGAGAATGTAACTGCCAACATCAGAAAAAACACTGAAACAGATAAAGGTGGAATGAAGAGTCTGAGGTCTGGCCTGGGCTCCTGGAGAGGGTGCAAGTATAATTATATATATATAAAAAAATAAGTATATGTAAGTCTGTAAGTTTAAATAGCATCACAGTGAAGTCTGGAGTTTCGTTCAAGCCTCAAACACTACTATTGTTCTGTAGTACATAACAACTGTGCCTGACAAGATGTCTTCCAAAAACAAAATGATACTGAACTAAACTCAGAAGTTTTTGTTGCCATAAGATGGATTATCAATTAATCTTCAGTTTGCTTCATCAGACCATGTTAATCATTGTAAGCTTTTAATGTGAAATAAAATTTATTTTTTTGCCTGACTGGGCACCACAATATGAAAAATATACAGTATACTTTGATATAGTACCCACACATAAAGCATGTTTGTTACAAGAACTGAAAGCTTCTTGGCTAAAACTCTGAGCCAGCAAACAGGAATTTTGTATAACAGCTGTACAACAGCTTACAGCAGGATTGCTGTACAGCTGTGGTGGTTTTAAGAAATAAGGGGTGCAAGGTTTTGGAACAGAATAATAGCTTTTTATTAGACCAATGGATGTACTTAGTGAAAAAAAAAAGGGCAATTTTTAATTGTGCAAGACCTTCTTTATGCATGGGGAGACTGCATGGTAGTTTGCATGTTTTGTTTTAATAGTTAAATAAAGAATTTTAAAAGGTTTAAGGGTTTACTGTAAAGACATTTATCCGGTTATGACAAAAATCTGAAATGTGCCACGTGTTCAGGATTTCTACTCTTTGTCTATTTTCTCAGGAAAACCAAACCAAATATTTGTATTATAAGAGTTCAGTTTTCCCAAGTGTAATCTACACTTTTACCAACAGATGGAAGTAGATTCAAGGAAATAGTGGCCTGCTGGTGTTAGCATAGTTTTCAGTGCACTAAGACATACTCCACAGAACCACAAAAAGATGATAAAATAGTACCTTCAGGATGTGAGGGAGACATTTCCTACCAAACTGTTAACAGTCTGTGTAAATATAATTCACAGTATATGACTTTTTTTTTTTAATATTATTATAGTTTTAAAATGTGTTATTGTTTTGTGTGTCTAAGGACCCTACTGAATTTTGGGCCACGTAGTAAAAAGCAGACCTTATTCCTAGAAGCTATCAAATCCAAACAAGCAAGGCAGAGGAAAAGGAAGAGCACTTCAGCCTTTTGATAACTGTGGGGAAGATAGGTCTCAGACAGAGGAAACATGCAAAACAATACTTCATACACTCCTTCAACATAGTCAGTTTTTTGACCTAAGCTTCCCAATTTGTGTCCCATAAGCCAAGATGTCACCCATTCCCCAGTCATATAGACCAGTGTTAAGGAGAAAGAAAGCTCAGAAGTCTACTTCTCCAAATGAAAAGGTCATTCATAGGCACATCAAGGTCAGCCAGTCTGACTTCGTCTAACAATGACCAGAAAGGAAGTGACCTTTTTAATGTTTTTAATGATAGCAAAATAAACCATCTATCTTATTTTCAGGTCAATACACTTGCTGGTACATATCTTTTACCGTAATGATTACTGTCTAGTCCAAATGAAAGTTTGGGGAAACTTATGTTTATAAATAGTTTTTATTATGAGAAGACTGGTCGTAAGCTCTGATGCATCTTTAAAGATAAATACATGTTTTGCCTAGGCGCAGAGCAGAAGACCATAGTCTTCAATATACTTACATAGATTCACCCGTCCTGCTTTTTAACTCTTGGGTCAATGTCTAGTCCCATTTCCAACATAGGTGTCCTAAAATTTGAAACACTCTCCTTTGGTGTCTGTATTTCTCCATTGACTACAGAGACAGAGCACTCAGATGCACACCTAATTTAGGCATGTCAGATAACTGGTAGGATGGGTTTGGGCTACAAGGATGTAGTCTAGACTAGTGAATTAATAAGGAATTTATCAGAATGTAACTTAGGAATAATTTGAAATATTTTCTTTTCAGAAGCTGGAAAGCTTGAAGGTGACATATAGTTAATATTGTGTAAAAATTGAAATTTCTAAACATGAAGAAAAAGTAGAAATTTTAGGCCTGTGTGACTTGATACTTTGTTAACTATTAAATTTCGTTGTGAAATTTATCTACTTCAATAAATGCCTATCAACATTCTTGATAAACCCAACATATTCCCTCAAAACATTTTGATTTAATTGAATCAACAGTTTCTGGTGAGATTATTCCCCTGTCAGAAATTATTCAAATACCATTTATATCTGTGTAAAAGGACTTGTGCACGTATCAGACTATGGTGATGCTTCAGAATCATATACCAACATTGACCAGTTTCCAATGACAATTAATGAAATAAGTAATCTAGCTGACACGCCATGAAGCTGCATGTTAGGTCAGTTGCCTCTTTAAGGAAGAGGCCAGCACATCAGGATTATCTCCTTCACCCCTTCAGGAAAGCACTTGTGCGGCTAATGGCCACAAGCGGTGAGCAGAATTTCAGCTTTGCCTCCTTGCATGAGGTGATATTAATTGAACAAAGGGTAAAATGGAGGGAAGTGGATAAACGTGTCTAAAGGAAAGGTCACCATCATGGACCACTGGCCTTTTTTTACTTCTATCTTTGAGCAGGAATAGCAGTCATTTGTGCTTTCTTCTCAGTATGGATACTCTGACTCTTTTAACTTTTGTTCTCAGAATAAAGCTCTGAAATCATTAATATGAAAATCAATTTGTATTAGCAACTACTGAAATCATATTCCTATTTTATTAGGATGTAATTTTATGAATATGTCAGAAAAAAAAACCCTTCTTCTAGTTAATGATTTCTGTTCTGCATGCCCTTAATATAATACTTCCAAATCTCATTAGTAGAACCAGCCATTAAAATACACAATGCTAATAAGGAACAACGGAAAACTGCTGATATGGTTAGTTTGGGGTACAAATGTGGTAACTTTCATAATCACAATGGAAAATTCAATACTGATTGTGTATACTATTACCTTGACTAATGTAGAAAACACTTCAGCAGATTAGATATTATAGGAATACACTTTTTGTTCTGTGACTTGAGGCAATCCAACAGCTTTGTGGATCCCACTTAGGCACTCAGATTGATTAGACCTTTGCTAAAATCCACAGCTCAGGCATGGCCTTTGGATTCACAGAGATGAACCTTTAATGTTTTATTTTTTCCAAGTACTTTACGTAGGATCTTAGGTATAAAATACTTTGTTCCACAGCCTGATTTATAATCCAAGATTTGACTGGTGATCAGGGGGATTTAATCTCTTTTAAAAGCTGAAGGCCAGGAGCAAACCTAGTTAGTCTGTTTATACAAATATATATTAGGCATATGCATAGCTCTTTGGATTGCTTCCCATACTATTCCCTGGGTAGCCAGAAGACAAATAGTTTTGGTAAGATTACTGAGAGAGGACATAAATAGAAACTGGAGTGGCAATTATCTCACATAGTTAAGAACAACTAAAGGTAGGTCTTAACGCTTAGACTTCTACATGTGAGTTTGATACCAAAGATCATGCTCTAGTCAATGCAGACAGCCCATAGAGTCTCAAGAGCTATTTAGCTGACCCGATACCTTTGTCTGCCCTCATGTGGGCTGAGTGTCTCTCAGAGCATCATTGAGTGTACTGACCCAGCTTCTGTTGACTGTGATGGGATTCTAGACACTGTGCAAGCTCGCAAGTCCACCGCTGGTCCCCAGGCTCTCAGCCCAATTATCCCTGACATTTTGTTAGCACAAAACACTCCACCAGATCAGCTTTCTCCCAGCTGGAATCATAGAACCATTTAGGTAGGAAAAGACCCTTAAAATCGTTGAATCCAACTGTGAAACAAGCAGGCAGAGCCCATCATGGAAACAAAGATGGCTGAGATAAGGACGAACTCCAGACTCTTCCAGGTCTGAAAACTGATTTAGTTGAAGACAATCCTGGTTTCCTTTCTGCTTATATTTTGCCAAAGACTTACTTGGCTTTTTGAATAATCAGTGCAAGAGAATTTTTCTGAGGTATTTTTTCAGCTGCAAAACAATAGGAAGCTGTTCCACGTCAGTGGTGACTCGTTGCAACACATATGATGTTGATGGCTATTTGGAAATAACAATTGTCATTGCTATACAACAGTATATACTAAGCCTTCCGCAAAATGCAGTACAGAGTTGGGGAGCCAGCTGAGTGATGAGCCTGTTTCCCTTTGAGATATTGCGGAAAAAAGGCTAATAAATAGAGCCCAAAGAGAATCTTATGTTTGATCCTTTTCTATTCCAGGGAGGCTATATCTTATAATGCTGTGTGTGGCAATAGTTCAGCTGTAATTAAACAGGAACCGATATGTTATTTCCATCAGTGAAGTACAGAATCGCTTCTTACTAGGACTGCTAATTAAGCAATAAGGAAGGTATCATGAAAAAATAATGACCACCTCACTAGTCTCTAGAGTTTCCTGGGGCAGGGAGGGTGAGCAGAAGATTGCAAACACAGTTAAGATGTTTCACTCATTCCATATGGGCGTTTTGAAACCAGGGTAAGAGAAATGCTTGTTGGGTGTAATGGCCCACCTTTTCAAAGGTATGGCATATCACTCATATGGATCTCACTTGAAGTAAAGGGCTTCTGAATTTCAAAATAATTTTAGAAATCTACCTGATAACATTTGGGTTTAAATCTGGCAAAGTGACTAATGCTGAGTTTCCTAAAAGGAAGGTGTTGTGGTATCTAGACAAAACCTGTGAAAATATATACTGATTAAACTGCTATTACCTTCATATTCCTTATAGAACGTTCATGCCATGTAGCAGAGTCTTAGTGCAGAGTATGAACCTACCCCATCAATCCTCCTGTCCTGCACCATACTTTGAACAGGCTCTTTCTGGTTAATGGATTAAGAGAGTGTTGCCAGGTGAAATGACTGCATGCTTGCCGTGCTGACTCTGCTGGGGTGGGATTATCCCTGCTGGAGCACACAAAGGACAGCTGGAGGCAGTGACATTTTAAACTGGCACATTTCTGAGGTTACCTGTCAGGGCCCTATATTTCAGTACCTCTTCATTAGGACATGCCTGTGGAACTCCATCAGGTTTGGGAGCAAGCTCTTGAGCCAGAAGCCTGATCATGGCAGCTAAACACAGCAAGGTTACTAAATGCACTGAGCTGGAAACAGTGCCAACTAAGAAACTGGTGTAGGCTATGTGTTTTGAAAATTTGGTCTACACAGCTGCTGCAAGCTCTTTTGCTTGGCCCTAGATTTTCCAGGTCTCTGTAAAATACTTCATGCACTCGCCCAGCAAAGGGAAGACCCAATGGAACAAAGCATGGCAGCTACTTTAACATCGAAGCTTTACTGATAGGGAGTAAAAGAGGGGCAGGAAGTGAATGACAGAGTAATTTTCTCCACTGGAAAATTGTGGGGCAATTCAGCTTTGCAAATACACTTCCTTACCCTACCCACTCCTGTAAAAAAAAAAAAAAAAGCAAAACAAAACAAAACAAAAAACCCAAACCTAGAGAATAAATGCTTTCCTGTGAAAAAGGACAGATCTTCCATGGTGACAAGTAGTTGAAACCCTAGTTTTGTGCTCCAGCTGCAAAAACATTTCTAACTATTATTAAATGCTTTTCTTTTTCTTCTTATTCTGCCTGCTTGCTTGCAGTTTTCCTTCCTCTGTGCCCTTGTATTCCCTTGAGGTTCATGCATGCTATGAATCACTGTCCCGCATCAAATGAATGTTTTATTACCTTACTTCTCAGTCTTTTCTTTTGACAACTTTTCTTTTTTTTCCCTTGTTTTGTTTTGTTTGTTTCTATAAATGATTCTATACTAACTGGGCTCCTGCCAACAGAAGTCAACAATTGGTGCTGCAAGCAGTAAGAGCTATTAAAGTTTTTCAGCTGTTGGGAATTTTCCCTTTCATGCTTTCTGTTTTTAAATATACATTGATGAGGTCATTTATTATTTACAGTATGATTTGTTTTATTATCCTTCATTACTCCCAACAACAGTAGATGAAGGCTGTGATGCTGGGAAGCCCCAGCGTCTTCCTGAAGTTCCTATCCTTTTACCATGCATTATAAATCAGATAATGAATTACTAAAGGACCAATTTGTATTTTTCTGAACAAGTTAGACACTGGCTACTCTGCTAATACTTTTAATGTTTTCTTTAAAGACCAAAATGATGATAATGCCAGAAAAGCTTTTCAATAACTCTGCAGTGTACAGACTATGCAAAGAGTGACCTCCAGATCTTAGATAAGCACAGCATGGCTCCTGCAGAGTCAGACAGAAGACGAAACCTTTTTGGCTCATCTGCCTTCAAAAACCACAAGATTCCTATTTTAATAGTTATGTTTTATTTATAGAGCAGCTGCCTACAGGGCTAACCCTGGGTATACTGGACACTTGGTATGAGAACCCCTTAATCTTTTTTTCTTTCACTTCAGCAGGCTTTTGATCTTCATTTTCTTGCCCCTTCAATTTTTTTCCCTCCGGTCCCTGCCTCTCCATCACATGTTTTCCAGTGTAGCATCCCCACAGCCCTTTTCTTAATTTTAGGAAGGGAGTCCTTTTCAAGATGGGCTGTGCTGACATTTAACACAACAGTGATTATGACAAATGCTAAAAAAGAGAGGAGGCTGGATCTCCTCTCTCAAAGCATCTGCCTTTGAAGGAACAAATTCAGGACTCTGGCTCCCAGTGCCTGAAGTGCTCTTTGACATGCGCTATGTCTTTTGGGGAAATGTGATCTGTGGGCTGTATACAAGCCCCGGGCTCATCTCACTTCACTTTTCACACCTAACTGAAGCATGTGGATGCCCTAGGCTTATTCTCTTATCAGTAGTGAAAAAGATAGATATCTACACAGGACACTTTATTCAATCCTAGAGTCTGATTCACTTCCTGGAAATACCTGCTCAGCTCGTTAGCACCAGAAACTGTCCAGAATGGCCAGCTTTCTCCCTGAGATTTCCTCTGTAGAAAGGATGAATCAGTTTCCCAGGGATCAGTTCTTAACACTCAGAATTGACTGAAAAACCTCTTTCAGCCAGCTGGGGAGTGCTTCACTTCCCATTGCTCTGTCTAGGAAACAAATAACACTACAGCTTTCCTTTTGCTTCTCGTAACTAGCAACCACGGAAACCAGCAAGAAAAAATAATCTCCTGCTATGTTTAGCAATATTTTTTTGGCAGTGTTATTATTCAGAAGACTTTCTTAAATGGGAAATTAATAAGAAAATAATACCTTACACTCATTCTGTCACAGAGATGTGTGAAGGGCTTGGTGGAACACCTCCAGTCTTTGACTGAAAACCTCACTATTTAGTGCACTTCATTTTAGCACCAATTCTCTCAAGAAATTCTTTCTGCAATTAATTCAAAGTATCTAAATTTAAAGCATACTAATTAGGCAGCCATCAAAAAAGAAAATCTATCTTTACAGGAAATTGGAGCCTTAAATATAACTTTCATAATTTAACTGCTTGTCTTTTTAAAGAGACGAAGGTATTTTGAGGCAGAAGCTTCCTGCACTAGATAGATATATGAGCTCAGACACTCACCTACAAACAAGATAAAGCTCTGTAGTGGTCTGGGTGAGCAATGTGACTTCTGCAACATCTCTATCTTGTTGCTGCAACTTCTTTAGCTGCAACATGATGTGCTCCCAAACTAGCTAATAGCTCCTGTGTCCCTCGAGCTCCAAGAAGTGAATTTCAGAGGACTGTGTGATATGTCCTGTTTTTGTTCCTTGACAAAAAAAAAAGCTCATTAAAATCAATTCAATTACACATTTCCTCAAAAAATTCCTAGTTTCAGTTCTGATTATTTATTTCTATCCACTCATCACCTAAACTAAAACCTGTAAGGATTTTAACTGGAACTAATGGGGTTGCAGGTTTTCCCTACCCCGTAACACTGCCCAGTGAGGCAAGCTGCCAGCCAGATGTCTTGCGCTATGAACACTTTTGAAACCAGGACTTTTCCAGACTGCTTGACCAACAACTAGGTGGAAAGTAATATCTTTTTTCCTCCTCTTTGAGCTGTTCTTAGAAATGGACCTAGAAAAAGGAATTTGCATGAGAATTTATATCTTACCTGCTTTGCCTCCAGCTCCCAAATGCAGTTTTTTATTTACAAACATCTGAAAAGCTGCAAGATTCCTTAATGACATTTGCTGGATAAGGCAAACTGGGTTAATTTAAAAACTTGTATTAGAAGATGATGTATTCCCCCTTTCCCCTCCCCCAATACCATAATCATGTCACAATGAGATGAGTGAATATGGACAGCAGGACACAAGGAAAACTACATCCAAAGACTCCTTCATTCAAATGAAGTTTTGAATTGAATTAGCTGACAGATCAGATAACATACAGTTATAAAGTACAGTTGACCTTCACCCTAACAAGGGAATATCAAGTTGAATGAATGGTGTAATATGTGATTTATGACCTAATCTTCTCAAGTATTTTACTCTTCCCACCATCCCTACTAAAATCTACATCTTTCCAGTGTTAGTGAATCTAATATGCACTGTAATATGCATCGAATTTGAGGGGGCAGGTATGAGATCTAATTACTCTATTTGCCTGATGGAGGATAACATTGGAGTTGTCAGATTAATGTCAACCTTAAAGAGATACAAGTAATTACCATTTTTAATGGCTTGTTTTCTTCTACTCATCTGGCTTTGTAATGCTTGAAACTTGTAGATCTTTGTTCTTATTGTTATTATCAATAATATCCACTATTTAGTGCTTTTTTATGTGGGAAATATGTAGGTGGTTTTTTTTAATTTCCTTAATTTTCAGTGACAGATCTGAACAGTTGTTGCATTGGCTCTTTAAGTGGATATACACAGCATTAGCAGTATATTTTCTTAATATTCTGACTGAATGATGGAACTATGTGTATGTACCTACGGAACCCACAGTCTGACTGTACATACACACTGCAGGTAAGCACCTCTTCTGAAACAGTTTTCAGTCTCAATAGGTAAGAAAAAAACCCAAATGGTCATTTAAAGACTCCTTCACATCACAAAACCTGTCAGAACCACAAGGAGGGCTGGCATCTCTGGGCTGGTGTTTTGGAGAACTGTATGCATAAAAGGGTGTTGGTATTTGTGTCCGTGAGTTATTTTGAACCGTAGCAAAACAGAAGACTCATGTTAATTGTAAACAACACATGTGTCTTTGAAATATTTCTTGAGCCTAACCATCCTGCAGTTAGGGAAAAATCAGGCAGAGCCCATGCCATACCAATGACTCTAAAGTTGTCGATGTGCTTCTGTGCTTCTCTGACGTTAGTTCTTGATGTATGCAATCCACAACATGCCTGAGAGTCCTTTGAACTCATTATCAATCCAGGTTTTATAATTTGAGTTTAAGATGTCACTTTTAAGTAATATTTATTTAATTTCCTGCCGAGTTGCCCTAAAATTCATATACAATAAGTAATTTGTCAACCAGAATTTTAAAGCAAAATGACCACCAAAAGCCTCATTTGCAACTTGGAGTGTCTCTTTTAAACTTTCTTCTTTTCCCTAAAGTGTTCAAACAATTTTCAAACTATCAAAAATAACCTGAAAGAAAAACAAACACATTTTTTCCCTCAGAAAACCATTATTTTATACAGTTATGCCCTGTGTAAATAGGCAATTTTCATAAGAAACTTCTCTGCAAGCTTAAGTACAATGAGGAAATCTATTTTTACAGTCTGTGAATATTTTTAATGTGTTTCATGTTTAATCATTAGCCTCTTAAAAAACAGCTATTGCTTTGCTATAGAATTTGCTTTTATGCAGCACCTGTGACTGAGAAGAGAGATATTCAGTGTAGAAAAGCTATATCAAACTTTTGATTGCAACAGATCATTAGATATCATGGCTAAAGAAGATGAGGTGATTGCAATAATGTCTATCTAGTGACAAAGTCATAAGTCAATGGCTTAAAATCTTTAATAAGCTTTATATTAAAATGAGTTTTTAATCATGCAAATAACCCAGTAGATGGTGATGGTAAATATGATCTAGTATCTCATATGAGGAAGTTTTAAGTATATCCCATCACAGCTGCCAGAACAGAAATTTGGAATTTAATCATGCCATTGCATTTTTACTTATATTTCTTTTTTCCACCATTATTTTGGCATTTGCTGCATTTAATCTCTGTTGGATCACCTGTTCTTTTCGGTGATACAACTGCTTTACTCCTCAGCAATGGAACCCATATGCTGTGTAATCTGCTATTTCCTGCTATGGTTCTATCTCTGTTCTTATCTTAAAGAATCAGGAGTCTTATATCCAGATCCCCCTTAGGCAAGATGATATCAGTGTAAATTTTGGAAGAGTATGAGCTAGATTCAAGAGTTATGGGTTTGATTCCCGAGATGCCCATCTTGACTGACAAGCTTAAAATGCTAAAAATCAACAAAAGAAGACTTGTTTTTAAATGTTTGTGTAACTTCAGAACAAGAAACAAATAACAACAATCTTGCCATCTGCTTCATACATTTAAAAAAATGATTTTTGAAAAGTCAGTAAAGGAAAAATTATCAAGGGAAAACATGGAAAAATGTAACCCTGGAGGTTTAAAATTCATTCTCTGATACTTACAGACTAAATCTAGTGTGAAATAATTGATCCTTAGTTTTATATTCCAAGGGGTTTAAGCACAATATTAATCAAGTACCTACCACAGATATTCCAGGAGTGCCAACGTCCCTGTAATATAGCTACAGATAAATTTAGATAAGATTATGAGATTGGGATATGTAATCATTTTAATGGGCTTGCTCACTTCCCTCTGTTTATTTCCATCAAAATGTTTAAATTATCTAAAATTTTAAGGAATGTAAACACTTACTTATTTGCTACAGAAACAGATAATCTGCCTTACCCTTATTTAAAAAAATATTAAGAAATAATGTTACACTGTACATTTCTGCTTGAAAAGAGCAAACAACATTGGTTCATTCAGTAAAAAAGAGTTTTAGAGTCTGATTCTGGTAACCAAAATATTATTGCTTAATGAAATGATTACTGATTGTATTTATGACAAGAGTTTCCAGAATCTCTAAAAACCAGAAAATTAATATTTCAAAGGATTAATGTTATCCATTTGAGCAACAAAATCAAAACCAGCTGACTGGAAAAGGGTAGGAGAAAACTCAAAGGAAACAATTTTAAGCTGTTACAGATTCTTCCCTCAATTTTTGTAAATATTACAAGGAAAATATATAATATGATTCATTTCAATATATAAATTGTCTTTACAAGTTTCTGAAATAAAATTGTTTCTCTGACATTAATCGACACACAAATTGAAAAGAATATTGACAAATATTATTTGATTTTCAACTAATTGATGAATTATTGAAAAATATGCTTCAAAAATCATACTTCCTTTGAAAGAAAGAAAGAACAGTAGTCCATCTACTAAAGGAGGAATAACAATTAAAGAAGGAATATTACACTTTGAAATTTTTTTCTTTTGACAAGCCAGAAGGAGGACATATGCGTGTTCCTTATGGAATTTTGTAGTTCAACCTTTGTCCTTAGATCGATAAAGTCAACGCTGCTGCTGCACAGGAAAGCTCACCTCTGCACACAGCTTCACTTGTCTCTCCGGGCACCAGAAGACCTAGTGTACTTTCAATGCCCCTTTTCCTTACAATGCGTGTACATAGCCTCTTAACTAGAATATTTCATTACCTGTAAACCATCAAAAATTCATCAGGGGGACATTTTTGCCAATTAAATTCAGCTTCCAAAAGAAAATTTCATTAGTTTTCTGTTGGAAGCTAAGCCCAGCCACAGAAGCTTTATAATTTATAGCAAAACTGTGTTTCAGCATGGTTCTGATGGAAGATTTGCAATAAGCTGTATTACCAAAGTCCCAGTAGGGCACATGTGGCCGGGACCATAGCACAGAGCAATATGAACTGAGCGTGATATGCCTTCTAATTCTGCTGTCTCAAAAATGAATACAAAGGTGTTGCTGAAGCATTTCATCTACTACATACGTACATTTGTGAAGGATTAAACTAGTACTAATGGAGAAAAAGGCACATGGATGTTTCAGGAGCAATCGGCATAGTATAGGAAGGAATTGTGAAATACTTGGAGAATATCCAGCAAGTCTTGTAAGACTGACTTCTGAAAAAAAAAAATTAGAACATTTTAAATAGTATTCACAAGAAAAGGAAAAAAAAAGGGTGATATTATTGCACAGTTTCTGCTTATATCTGGTACTTTGATGACAGCTAAGACTTGCCTCATATTTCCTCTTATTTACACAAGACACGGCACCGAGTAACAGTGATCATTAGAAACACTACAGCTTCCTACGCCTCCTTTAAGCGGAAGCTGGTCCTGGGAGCAGCAGAAGGTACACTGGTCTCATAATCCATGTGACTTTGCCCTGGAAAGGATGAAGTGTGTTCCCATTAGCAATTTCTGGCCTCTGGTGAGACTGTTATAAGGACAATATGAGGAAGCAGGTTCCTTCGACATGGCTTGGTGTCCTTGACATTGAGCAACACCAGCTTCTATTCACTGTGAACTTAAAAACGCCTTTACCATTCACATGGTTAAAGGCCTGAGGGGCTGCTGCTTCCCACCACCCTGCACTTAGTAGGGACTGACTCCCTGGAGAGAAACATACAGTTCCTGAGTTTCCAGAGTGAATCTCTCACCACTTCCCCTCGTGCCCACATAACATAAGCATACATGAACGAGGTACAGCTTTGCCCTAATTCATACTACTGTTTATACATACCAAAGTTTATCCTTGATTCATGGTTGCAAGGGACATTAAGACATTAGCAAAGATGTGATTCTGTTGTAAGTCAAATGATCAGGAGGTTCTCTGAGACTACAGAAATAAAAAAATCAGAAACGTATGTAGTAAAAATTATCAAAGTCAGTTACTACCTATTTACGTTTGTCCCACCTGTATAATTAGGCATATGATAGCCTGGAGAGGTCATATTTGCTTTTCAGAGTTCTCAAAGTTTGTCTCTAATTAAATTATGTACAGAAATGTATTTTCTAACTTGATTTTTAATGACCAACACAAGTACGCACACAGAAATTCCTGCTTTTGTAAAACTAGGTGGAGCAGCTTATGAAGATTTTGTCTATATTGTTGATTGCTGTAAAGCTATTTGTTACCATTCCCAGAGCAGAACCTTGGTAACATAATGTATAAATATTCTTAGTCTGCTTCAGTGCATTGTCAGATAGACTGGTTTAAATCACCAGCCTCTCTGATTTAAAGGTCTATTAAGCTGACTGACCACACCGAAATCGATTAGAAGCAATCATTTGATCTGTTACTCTGACTCAGCTAGGAAGCTGGTAATGAACTAATGGTGGTCAACTGCAGCCTTAAATCTCAACAGTTGTTTTTGCAGATATCATGTATTTATGTCCTAATTTCCTGGTGTTGAACACATTCTTAATCTATCTCATGATAAGTTTATCTCTGCCTTTACAATCTATTATTTGTTGTTATAAACATCACATCAATTAATATTTATGTCTTCATATACAGTGTATAAAGATTATACAGACTCTTATAAAGACTCATAATTTGGCCAGAATGACACCCTCCCACTTCTAGGTTACTGGGGTATGTTCCCTGTCTACATAGTTTATAGAAAATAAACAGCTTAAATACATTAGTAAGTATTCTTCTATCAGAGGGCAGGACACTTCATTTTTAAATTCCTCTCTATAAGCCAAAATTCAACTTTATCACTGTAAAACTCGCAATATATCCATTATCTTCAGATTAAAGCTAAAAGCTTTTGATATGACAAGCAGGCAATTCATCCTGTTTATCATCTGACAGCTAATTCCCTTCTCCTCCTGCTGCAACAGTGGAGTACAAGTGTTCATTTTGTCACACTAGTTTTACCCTGCCTGAATTTCTTTCCTTAATGCATGTTTGTATTAATCTCCAGATTGTCTTCAAAGTGAGAAGGTGGATTATGTGCCTGCCAAAATTCTAGCACGTCTAAATAATTGATACAATCTCACTGGAGCTCAGAGAGAATTCTTAACCATTCCATCAATCTATTTTAAACAGTGAGCACAGACTGGGGGAAGTGGGGGAAACAGAGATGGAAGGTAATTACTTTTAGCAATAAAATGTCTAGCTAGAATATCCATCCTTGACTTTAATTTTATAAATATTCATTTTCCTCTAACTGCCTTTGTAGATGAATATACCAGTTGTCTGAGCATTACATTTACCTGTTACCATATTTTTACTGCCTATCCTTCAAATCTGGCCAGACATCATGCAGAAATGGTAAAAGGCAGATGTATGTTAGGCTTTGCAGCTGTAAACTCATTAGGTGAACAATGATTTTGCTCATGGGCTACAGGACTTCTTATTTAAAGTAAATATGCATCAACTGGTCTTCTTCTAAAGCTGAGGCTATACAGTGTAATAATTTTTATTTATTTATTTTTCATAGAAAAATGAAAACAGACTTCTTAAAGAACCAGCTACTTTGACAAGTTACTCAATTACCTGTGGCTCAGCTACTCTGTCACAGAAGAGTATTATTTCTACCTGTTCACCAACTTCATAGAATTCAGGTTAAAGTCACAGATTGTGGTAGAGCACTATTTGGAGAACTGCTGTCATGTTCAACTGCACAGGGGAAGTTTATCATGTGGGACACAATTGTGTTTGCTCTTGAAGGCAGCTCAACCCTGACCTGCACGTCTGATGCCCGCAGTGTCATGTTTGAGTTCACTCTTGGACTTCCTCTGAAATATTGCAAGTTCAACATTTACTGAGTAGTGGTAGGGTCCAGATTTAGACCTGAATTTTAAAAACACTGTCAAGATGCAGGAGTGAGATCTTCCTTGGGATGCTTTCCATGTTATTGCTGTGGATTACTTCATCCTTAGCAAAAAATTAGTCCAGATAGAGATATTAGAGCCTTGAAAGGAAAGAAAAGTAGGATTCTTTCCCAATTACATATTACTTGTAGGTAAAGACCTGAAGGCATGGACAATGACCAAGGAACTGGCATGCCCCAAAAGTATATGAGTAATGAGCTTTCCAGCATTTCTGTGATATGTAGGAGGCTGAAAACCTTTAAAAGTCTGTGTCCAGCTTCTCAAAACATAGCAAGGCACAGAAACAAGCCTTTCAAAGAGTATGCTTTTTTTTGGAACATCACAAATATTCTTATAAACATGGAATTGAAATTACTTATGAAATGAAGTTTTAGTTGAAATGAAAAGGATCTTTCTGCAAGGAAATATCTCAGCTGTTTCCACTCACCGTGCTTAGGTAGACACCTCTCATTTGATTATGACTTCACCAGGCTCTCTCTCAGACTATGTGAACAGGGTTCCTTTCAAATAAAACCATACTAGAAGACGGACTCCAGAAAATGTGCTCCAGAAGCACACTGATGCACACCAATACACTACTGATGAGTGCAAGAAACATGATGAGGTCACATTTTGAAGTAAAACCCTTTCAGTGTCAAAGCACAGATGTCAGGTCCTGAACACTAGCTGTGTTGCTCTTAGTGGGCTGCACTACTTGTTAAAGTGGATCTAGTCACTGTGGTTCCCTGAAATTACATCAAGCGTAACAGATTTCTATGACAGATGTTCTAATGAAGAAAAGATCTAATTAAGGACATGCTAGAGAAAAAAAGCATTTGCCATATATGGGCCCCCTGCACCTATTTATTCAGTGAGGTGTGTTGAATAAGTGTTGTGCAGTTCTCAAACCAGAGCTTGTGAGAGAACTATCACTACTGGAAAATTAAAATTATACTTAACATCGGAAGTCCTCAACTTCAAAGTATCATTCTATGGCTGATAATTCTAAGGCTAAGATACTTCAGGAATCTTTCAAAATAAACAGGCAGCCCTCTTGTTTTCCAGCATCAACACATAGGACACCACCTGTGCTAGTAACCTGTTGAGTAAGTACACATCCTTCTTCACACCAGGATTCCTGCAAGGAATAGCAGAAACAAAACAGGTCCCAGGACCAGTTACCCTGCTCTAACACATGCTGGAGAAGTGGGGTGGCGTGGATGTGGTAGAGACCTCTGACAGCCCGAGGCTTTGCTCTGCTGGGGTAAGCTGCTCTGGCTGCTGGTGCTCCCCAGGTGGCTGTAAGAGACCTCCAGCAATCCAAGGATGTAGTCTGTGTACCTCTTATACCTCTCAAAAAATCCTCTGAGTCATTTCCATCTTAAAGAACGTCTTGCCTGTTTTTTCTTCCCCTGCCCTCCCCCCCTCAATCCTACTTATAAGAAGAGACAGTCAGTCCCTTTTTGAAGCTTTTATTTTTAATGCCCTGTTTTTTCATCTGAGTGTAACAATGGAAAATGATTGAAGAGCTGAGACCCAAAGACTCTTCAATTTTCCAAATTGGTTTAATTTGATGAAGAAGGAATGCTACATTTTATTAAATTATATTATGATAAAGAGGAGCTGGTAGCTTCTCAGCATGAATCTGAAAGCAAATTATTTCCACAAAAAAGGACGATGTATTTAACCAGACAAGTAATTATGTTGTGGTGCTACTATCTCCCCTGTTTCAGATTAGAAAAAGAATTCAATTATCACTCCATTAGATCAAAAAATAATTTTAGTGATACATTCAAATTGAATTCATTTATTCCTAACCATGTTCTGGATTAACCTTCATGCATTTTGCTGATTAGAATCTTCAGTCAATACCTTTACTTAAAAATCTACATTAACTTGCTACAATTTTTATTTTATGTTAACATATTCTGTTATTGATTTTTCTGATGCATTATATTATAAATCATATTTCATTTTCCAGATCAGATAAGTTGGTTTCTCACACAGTTTAATAAATTTACTTTGTTTTCTGTTATCTTGCCTTCCTGGCCCACTTTCCAGGTAACAATTGTATTTCCATGGCTCTTTTGAGGTATTGTAAAGGTGTAAGTTCACAAGTAGAGAAGAAGTCTTCCATATCAAAAAGGAAAAAATATCCTTGTTTTAGAAATCTATGCTTTTGCATTTTACACTTTTGCTAGTATTTTACATTATTCTCTGTCCCTTCTCTCACACAACTTGATGCAGCAGTCTAGAGTCACACAGAAAGATAAAACTCTTGCAAAGGAGAAATGCAAGCAAGGCCTTGGTCAACTTGACTTGGTAGCTGTAGTTCAATATAAGGTAACGTGGTGAAATGTAACAGCCTGTAGATCACACTAGATAGGCTAATAGCTTTTTCTGGCCTTAAGCTCCATGAATCTGTGAATAGCAGCTAGCAAGGCCCCTGGGCTAACACGTCTTCATCCCTGAGAAGCAGCTGCTTACAGGGTGGTCCAACCTCAGCAGCTGCAGGGCCTAGCTTTGGGTTGTGTAACCCTGCTCCTACCACCCTCCTTCCTTTCTGAGCTTTGTTCCTTTGGCATCTCTGCCTCCCGGGTCTGTGCTGGGATGCACCTAGGGTAGCTGGTCCATCCTCAGTGCCAAAAGTGATTGCATTTGGTTTCTTATAGACTATATGTAGGTGTAAGAGGATGGCTGTGAGGCTTCCACACTGCCCAAAGAGCCTTTTGGGTGCCTTCTTAGGGCAAGGTTTATGTCTGAAAGCTTCATATATTCCTAAATGACATTCACGTCAGTGTTTCTAATTTCTAGGATATCGATTATTTGAATGCCAAGTAGTTTGGGAGATAGTGGATTTTCAGGCAGGATCTTCATCTAATAAATTGACCCAACAAAATGATGAACATTCCACAGGAGATTTGCTTCCATAAATAAACTTATAGGCTCAAGCCCAGACTCTACCCCTGAGCATGCATGTGTACACACAGGATATACATACGCTAAATGAACTTCATTGACCTTAAAAACAGCTTAGGTTATGTGAATGGAACAAAAGTTTGACTGCTGATTTTTGTAATGGGCTTAGATGAACATACTCATGGGTTTTCTTTGCCATTGGTTTAAACAACAAAAAGGCACCTACTTTCAGTCTTCTGGTTGGAGTGTCGTGTTATATTAAATGAACTTCCATGGAATTTACTGTGTTTATGCAGTCAACCTTCCCAATTAAAATTTCATTCTGAAGAAATCAAACCAGTCCTGATAATTGTTTTCCTCAAAATCATCCTGTCTGGCATTTTAAGACATGTAATGCCCCTGATGCTCCAAATGATTTTTTTAAAAAAAACCATTATATCAACAAATCAAGGAGATTATCCAGCTTTTTTTCAGAATTCTTAAGGATAATTTTTGTGACTTTCTCTATTCTTTTTTTAAAAAAGATCATAAATGGTATTAATATTTTCATTCCATTAGTAGATGAATTTAATGTCTTTCATTATCCTTATAAGATAGAGAATAAAATGTTGTTTATTTATAATTACAGAATAGACGTAGATACTAAACACTTCAGTGAGAAGTAACAATTTTATTTTCTATATTTTGTAAAGGTTATATATAATAGTATGTCTCAAATATACTTTAAATCCTTTATAGGTTACCTTACCAGCATGCACTGCAAATTTTCCCTGTGGTGTTTTAAATTACCTAACCTATTTTCTGCAATTCAAAAATCAATATAACTTGGAAGAAATGTCTGTTTTCCTTTTTGTTCCTTCGTTGGCATTTATTATCTGTTATTTCTATTTATTGCTTTCCTCACCACAGAACTTAGGCGTGTGATACATTTTTACTAAAATTATTGTCATCTTTGGTAGCTGAATTTTTACTTTTCACCAACTAAAACTTTTAAGGCTCTTAGTTAAATAATGTTAATTAGGTTTTTTAAATCCAATTAAATTCCTCACCTAGGGTATTCATAATTTCTCTCCAATTTGGAAAAATACCTTATGTGAAAGAAATATTATAAGCCAATAGGCAGCATATTTTCCCCTATTTAAAGTCCTTAGGAAAAAAACAAAACAAAACAAAACAAACTTAATTTTTATCTGAAACGGAAAAGTGGTTGTATATTTACAGCAGTGCCTTTACAAATTGCAATCTAAGATTTTGGAGGCAATTGTTTTATTCATAATTGAAAATCTCAGCCATTCTCTTATAATGAATAACCTGTAACTTAATTTTACGTGTGTTTTAAGCAAAATCTTCTCTGGTTTTCTAGTTCCATTCCATGGCCTAAACCAGATCTTTACCGAAAGCTTCTATTAAGGTCAATCAGGTCACTGATCTGTGTGAAGTTAATACCCTGGATCCCTGAATTAACCACTCAGAACAAAACAGTGGGTTTCCTTGAGGTGTCGCTCCCCCACCTTCTATCAGCTTTATCCCTTCTATTTTTTTTACAGCCCAAGTGCAACATGCCACTCAAATAAACTGTATCAACATATCAAAAATGTCAATTTTATCAATATAGTCACTTCAAAAAGCTTTCTATCAAAGAGCTTTGATAGAAAGGCTCCTAAAATGCCTTCTTTTCTCCAATTTGAGTTATGTTTTATTTTTATTTATTCCTATTCTGTTATTCTCTTGAATGCAATTTTACTAGTACTCTTCCTTCATATTTTTGCTTTAACAATCTTCTTGTATTTTCACATCGATACAAGAATTTGTGAGGACACAAGCTATGTATGAAGCTCAGCCCATTTGTGCTCTAGTAATTGCCAAGCGCAAAATTTTCACCATCACTTGGCATAGACATAGCTTAGCTGGAATATTTTCATCTTACCCGGTCCTTATATGCAACATTAAATGTATTTTCATTGCTGGAATAGTAACGCAAGCATACTGCCTTCTTTACTTTCAGGAGTTCTTTTCATCATAATGGATGAAAAGCGTCTTCGTAGCTCTCTGGTTTGTAGTAGACTTACCAAGTTCCAGCATGGGACATAGGTTTCTGCTCTGCTCCTCTAGACAGGATATCCAAGAGCTTGACACATAGAGGACTTCTAGTCACATGGAAACGTATCTGCATCTTTCATATGCTTGGTTCCTACTAGATATTGCTGTCTACTGTGTCCTTATCCACCTCAGTGCCACTCAAAATCAAAAGATTTCCTGAAGCGGCTTTCCAGTTAGACTTATTTTACATGAAATCTGCAAGGCACTTGAGCTTGTTTCCAGGCCACATCATTTCTCTCTGTCATGACTACTAGATTTTTGCTTTGTATCTCATAAATCTCTGGCTTGCCACTGAGAAGAAAATGTTATATATGTACAGTGTACCACAGCAATTTTTCCTTTACTGTTTGTGTTGCCAGCCAGCTGCAAAGTCCGGTATAAAACAGGCAGAGACAGTCTCTTAAACATCCTCTTTGTGACTCCTGTTTACCTATGTTGTATGCTGGTGTGGCAGGGGATTTGTCTGGAACCAAATTTTGGGGCTTAGTTTTACTGTCTTACGTAACTCTGAACAGTGCTTGAGCACTTTTACTTGTATATTAACACCTTGAGATCGAATTACGTTAAAATCTCCCAGAAGTGGGTGACCTACCAATGGGCCACTCACAGCTTCATGTTGTCCTTTTCTATCAGGCTGTGGGCACAGGTGATCTCCCCAGCCATGGGAAAAAACCAGCAAGACAAGACCGACAGACACATGTCTGTTGGAAAGGTCTTGTCTCAAGCCAAATCAATTAGGGTATTTCAATCATAAAAAACCAGCAGCAGAAAAGAAGGGGGGGGGGGGGGAAGAAGTACATGTGAAAAGGTAAGCACAGAGTGGGACAGTGTCATGGGGGACAAGGGAGGAGCTTCTGCCTCTGCTACCAGCTCAATACACCTGCTTCATAAGCTAGAGAAAAGTTGCTTGTTAATAGTCACTTTTAAAGTTGCCATTTGCAAGCAACAAGCAGCGTATGTTTCTTGATATAAGCCTGTGGAGAAACATACTGAAAGCTGATTATCTTTAATGTACACACAGGCAACAGGGGAGCTGAGATGTAGTGCGAGAGCCATGCATGTGGGGAGAGGCACTCAGCTATTATCGTTACAAACCCAACAGAGCTCCCTGGCTTTGTTTCCCCATCACAATTTTGAGTTTTTAGTTGAAGGGCAATTGATGGGAACGTTAGGAACCAAGGAGGCAGTGTAACCCACACAGGGTCCAAGCAAACCACTGGACTCTTTCTATGCACCATACCTGGTATTTTTTTGCAGTTCAGGGAGTACCACAATAACATTGGTTTTGCATCCTTGTAATGCATGTTGACTACACAACATTGGCACCAGCACACTGAAGATTACAAAGAACACTACACAGGCATTGCCATTATCCTTGGTAATTAAATGTCTTAATGTTTGCATTTCAAAGTTGTTGTTGTTTTTTTCCTTTTTTTCCCAGATGTCTTTCTCCAGACATGTATCTGAATCTGAAACACTGCAATCTATTTGAAAGAAAGAAGAAAATTGTAACCATTGAGTTCAGCTTACACAAAAAAGGGAAGAATTTTGCTTTCATTGAGCTAACCACTCTGCACTACGCTGTTTCGTTTTAATCTAATGCCATTCCACCTCCTTTCTTTTGTCCTGGCAGAGTCAGTTATAACCACAGATTGCTACATGGAATTATAGCACTAGGGAAACTGTTAACACCTAGCTGCTCTGGCACAAGATCGCACTAAACAGCTTATTAAGATTCAGCCATCAGCTCTGATGAGTTACATGCAGGAAAGGGCTGGGATTTACTCCCAACTCATTTAATTTCAGAAATCAATGAATTCACAGAGAAAAGCCATGAACAGGAAGATGAACCTGACCTGACCACTGTTTTATTTGAGATCTCAAGGTATTAGAAGTAAGACTGTACCAAGAATCTATTACATTTTGAGGGTTTGAACAAATTAAACTTCGATAAAATTATACAGATTTTTACCCTTATATCAAAGTATTTGCAGTATTTTACAAATGAAATATATAAAATTGAACAAAAAAGGATACTCCGGCATGAAAGTATTACAGACTTGTACACAACTGAAAATCCAACTGATTACACTGAAGGATTGTTTTACATCTGATTAGCTACTTAAACGCTGATTTACATCTAATCCCTGTAAAGTAGGTAAAGAGAAGCGTTGATCAAAACATCCCACCTGCCATGGTTATGCCAAGAATCTGGTCTAACCTGTTTTGGTGAGTTTCTGGATGGCAATAGTTGCAGTTAGAGTGTTTAGATGGCATAAAATGAGCAAATCTGATGAAACCAAAAGATATTTCCCTCAGAGTACACAAACTTGAAATAACATGAAAGACTGAGTAACTATAAAGTATAATACAGTTTTCGTAGGGTCTTGTGGTTCATCGCTTCATTTCCTGGATACCCCCTGTGAAAGCATGGCATTTATCACACGGTTTCACAATTTATTCATTAAACTTTAATATGTCATATGCTTTCCTGTTATCCCATTACTGTGTGATGTGAACTACAAAACCAAATACTAAAAGCTTTGGAGACAGCAAGCCCTCAGGAAAACAAAACAAGAGCAAAGGAAAACATGAGTAGGTATAACAGAACATGAAGAGGGAATAAGGACAAATTAGAGAATAAAAGTAACCACACTTAAAAAATGCAACAGAAGTCCAAGATATGCTAATCAAAAAAATGTCCTATTATGCAAATGTAACAGTAATTGCTGAGCATATGTATTTGAATCTCAGAAGTAAAGAAAAAAATATGTAGCAGCTACTGGTGCCATATTGAACATTTGAGTAATTTAAGATATTGATTTATATTCCTTTCAGAGGTTTTTTCCCCCTCTCTGAAGAGCATCCTTACTGCATACAAACGAAAAGCTCCAAAACACTTTGTTTGAGGTTAATAGCTTTTGGTTGAAAATTCTTATAAAAATTTAGCAAGCCAAATAGTTGCCAGGCTCTGTGGCATTGAATTAAAGCATCAGAGCAGAATTGGAAAGGTGATCTGAGTGAAACAAAGAAATTGAAAAGACAGTGATTTAAAGAAGGATTATACCAGAAAGTTAAATAAATTAGCTGGGTAAAGAACCATAAAGAGGCAAAGACTTAGCTTTTTAAGAAGGTGTGCATTTGCCTTCAGGTAGCGGTATTTTAATCAATTCAGTATTATACTGAGGAAGAAAAAAAATAAAAACACAGTTGTGTTTTTTTGTTTGTTTATTTTACTTTGTTTGGGGGTTTGGGGGCATTTGCTTTGGTTTGGGTTTTTATGAACAAAAAGTCCTTGATGGTAAAATTAGCTCCATGAAGGTAATACGGGCATCCCATGAGACTGCCTGTGTAGATCTTAAACATAATTTAATTGCATAAAAAATGTTTCTTCTGTCTTCTAATGTAGTGCTACCATGTGGAGGAGGCAACGTGATCTCTGGGGGCAGCATGAAAGATGTAGTCATTGTCCGCCTCATCTGAAATTTGAGGCTTATTTATCTTACTCTGAAAAATTCCTGACCAAAAAGACAGTTAACTGCTGGAACCAGGTTTCTTACCTCAATTTCCAACACAGCTCAAATACTAAAAAAACACTGGTATGTTTTTATTCTGCCTGCCACACAGCACAAAATGTATGGGACCATCGAAAGTTTACAGTTGTGGGCAAAATGGCATGTAACTTGCAGGAAGATGAATCACATTACAGAAACGCATATCTTGAACGTCATAAGAAGAAATAAGAAGTTGCATTGAAATCAAGCAGAAAACCCATTATTCTGATTCAAACGTCCTTCATAGAGACAGTAGAACAATAAATACTTTCCTTACCATCAAAAATTTTAATGGAGATACCTGAAAGATTGATACTGCTTTGCCATGCCTGGGGGTGATGCAGCTCCAGACCAAGACACTGATATTTGGGTGAGTATGAAGGAGGTAAGAGAAACCCTAGAGAGTGAAGACATCACTATAGGCTTGGCAGGTACAACACAGGGCCCAAAAATGACCCCTACCCTTTTGGACTGGTGGATGGAAACAATGTGGGATATCCTGGAATATCCTGCTTGGTACTATGCATCTCGTATTTGAGGACTGCATCAGACCCTTAAATATTCATAATCACTGGGTATAGAGGTAAGACACCTACCTCACATGCAGAGACCTCTGTTTAGGCTATGTAATTTGGAGCAGGATCCTAACCCTCAAGCATTTCCTGTGAATACATATTGAGAGGAGGCCATATAGGAAACTGAGTTTATTTCTCTGAAACTTTATGGAGTGGCTGAAGTCTGAAATGCAAACCTGGCAGCTGGCCCAGCTCCTGTAACAAAAAGGGCCAAACCACCAGCTGCCCTGGGTTTGGAGAAGTAAAATAGATCCAGGCTTCCTCCTGTATGTTCTGCAATTAAATTCTTGTCATGGACTAAGGGAGAAAAATAAAGCCAGGTAAAGATGTTCAGCAAATGCATGAACATAGCAGCCAAGAAAACATATCTTGTCATGCTCCACTCTAGGAGTCTTACCTGTGCTGATTCTCTTTAGGAGGATCCCAATATGACTGCACAGACAGTGTAAAACAAAAAATCAAGTGGAAAACTTTGTTTAGAATTATTTCAAGTCTTTTATTTTTAACAAAACTCAAGGGATATGGGGAAGGGATTTCCAGATAACTGGTAGGAAAAAAGACTCAACAGGTGCATCAATCAAGTCATTCTCTCCATCTAATCCTTTAAAGTGATTACCCTCAGGTTACCTGATTATCTCTCATCCAGCTGTCATGTCACACACTCAGGAGAGAGGAGATATCACAAACAATCACTTCAAAGGCTTTGGTTGGTTGTCTTCAAGAAAGTAGAATATTGCTCATCAGTCCATGGTTTGATTACTTATCCCAGCATCGAGAGAGACAGGACCCCCTATTGGTTTTATTTAGTGGAGACAACGTCACAGAAATTTAGAGGCACAATTTTATTTCTGATCTAACTACGCTTTTGTTACTGCTTTTCATTGTCTTGTAATAGCACTTATGTAATCATCCGCACCTACTTCTCTACTCGTTTACCAATGCGTTGTGTGGTCTTTCAGAGCATCACACTGACAAAGCAACTGCACGTGGACATTTACAAATTTCATGGCCAAGATTTTCTATGGTTTCACCTGGACAATATACCACCCTACAAAAGATGGAAAGAGATTTTCTGGAAGAGTTGAGGAACCCTTGGCAAGGTGCTGAAAAAACTCTGAGATACCAGGTTGAGCACAGCAATTCCCCAAAAAATTTGGCTTAAATGCTAGGGATTTTATATGAAGTCCTATATCCTAAAGCCATAGAAATGCATTACAGAAAGAGTCTGGCTTTTTCAAAGGATGGCATGTTTCCAGCTCTTATGAGATAAATATGCCACAATTAAAATTAACATACAAATGCAAAGTGGCAAAAAGCTTAACACTATGGCTCTCTCTGGCAGGAAAGGGCAATCTCTTCACTCAGTCACTTAAATGCACCCATGTGAAGCCTTCCTTTAGGAGAAAGATATTTCCTCAGTCTGCTCTTGTGACAGCTGCAAAAACAATGTCTTTGTGCATGTGCATCCACAGGAAAAGGTGTACTTGCCCAAAGGTGTGTATGGATAAGATGGACATAATAAAACAAAACAAAGAAAAAAAAATAATTGTATTTGTCTTTTTGGTTTTGGGGGAACTTTGGCATAAGAAGTAACTGATTTTCCCAAAGGAGCCAGAAAGCTGGTAGGAGATCTGGGAACTGCCCTTAAGTGCAGTGAATGCCTTCACCTCATTTCCATCTCTGCTCTTTCAGGTTGGCCAAACAGCCTGAATGATGTTTTTCCAGATACCAGTACAGAGAGAAGACTCACTTCTAATACTGGAAAGAAGATTATTTTACAGAAAAACAAAAAACAAAAACAAACAAACAAAAGGAGCGGAGCACTAATTCCTACCTGAGAAGAGGTCATGCTGTAAACAACAAAAAATGTTCCTTAGACTAATCTGAAAACCTAAACAAGGTAGTGGTTTTTTAGGCCAAATTGCTCCCCCATGATGCATTGGGATCATATTCTCCCAGGATTTGCTCCCTTCCCTGCACCCCTGAGGATATAGCTAATTAATGAGCATACTCAGGAAAGATCTTTGGCTAATCTCTTCAGGAGATTTTTTTTTACTCTGCAAAATCTTATCTGAGTCTGCAAAAATAAGATATAAAATGGAAGAATGCATACTCCAACTTTTCAACTTTTTGTGGTCCTTGTGTCAGACTGGTCTCTGTTAAAACTCAAGCTTTGTTTCAAATAAAAGTGCTGGATAACTTATAATTTCTTATTCTTAATTATGGAACTGCTATCTCTGCTGATGTTGCCAAAATTCAACCCTTCAGCATGCCTCCTCTTTAATTATTGGTGTTCAGTAAGGATAAAACTCCCTCCTCTAAACTCACTCCCCTGCCCCAAGCTGAAGATTGGCTTTGTCCAATTTCAATCACCTCCTTTAACTTCTACTTCATGTCAGGATGGGAATTTTCCTTAGAGGACCCAGCCAGGGTGGGAAATGGGGAGCGGCACCTGTGATCCACACAGTGCAACTTCGCTCCAAGACTTTGTGGAACGGTTCTCCATTCTGAACTGCAGCTTTACAGGGATGTGGAAAACAAAAAGAAGATATTTTGGCCCCCCATTTAAGTTTCCTGAGTAGGAGTATTTAAAATTAATGTACTTTGCCGTCTTAGAAAAAGATGTCAATGCAAAAAATTATTTGATCAGCACATTATGTTCTGCTGGTGAGATAATTAAGGTTAGAGCAACTGCTTATTAACTGGCACAGAGAGCAAAGTCATCTCACCTTTCTACTAATCTAAACCTAGCTGAATGCAAAACAAATAACACCACTGAGGGCAAATTGAGTTTCTAAGACATGCATTGCTGAGTAGATAGGACAGCATACAGAATGTTTTAAGCAAAGGCCATTTTCCCATGGGACCTCTTCGAAATATTTTTAGGAGTGAAATGTCATAATAATTTTTAGAAAATGAGAAAGAAGTTCCACAGAACTTGCAAGGAAATGACCATACACCATCAAAAAATAAATGTCCCACATGTGGGCCTGTTTAAAAGCTGATAAAGAATGTAATCTGGAAGACAAATATAAAAAGCAGTGAAATTTCTTAGTATGAAAATGCATGTGGGGAATGGAATCAGATTCCCCCAGGTGACAACGATCAGTCTGCAATACAGACAAATACTTCCCCAGCACTCAGGTGCCTCCATACATCAGGTTTAGCCCTTTCTCACTATGTTAGTTTCCAACAGAAGCACAGCTAGCAGGGCTAGAGGGGATTTCAGAGCCAGGTAATCTTTTGCTTACCACAACTCTATCTAAATATTTTTTGACAGAGATTCATCTAAGTAATTTTTAAAAACCTCCAATAATGGGGAACCTACAGTCTCTCTGCGCAACGTATTCCCATCCTTAACAATCCTTACAGTTAGGAATTTTTCCTTAATGTCCAAACTAAATCTTCTTTACTGCAATTTAAGCCCATTACTTCTTGTCCTAGCCCCAGTGGGCATGAAAAACAATTTATGTATTTCCTTTTTGCAGCCATTTTTTGACGTGTTTGAAGATACTTACGTCTCTCTTCACTCTTCCCTCCTCTAGACTAAACAAATTCCACCATGCTGAATATTCAAGACTTCAGTGCCTGTTTACAAAGTGCTCATATATCAAGGCATAGGAGGCTTGAATGGCTGTCTAAACTCCTTGGTAAGTAACGGCTCTACTTGGTTGTCCCAGGGGAACCGTTTAGGTTGAGGAAAAAAGGAATGTGAATGACCCTCAGGTATTTCAGGAACTAGTTCAGGCTCATGCTCTGTTTTCATCCCAAAGATGTAAGTGGATATTGTGGAACTAATAGCTTCACCCACCAGAAGGAGAAAAGAAAGGACAGTGAGGTGAAGTGAGGTGACAGCTTTTCTCGGAAGGGATGGGAAGATTGTCTGGAGTAAAAAAGAGGTATTGTTGCTCCTGTGGAACCTGCTGGAAAGGTAAAGACCTGAAGAGTACTTTTGTGCATCCTGGTACCTCTGCCTTCCATCTAAAGCACATGAGGGTCCATCTGTGAAAGCTACCTTGAGGATCTAAAAGTCATCTGAAGGTCATAACGTGTCCCTGTAATTGATGGACTAGCAGAAAAGTAAAAGTGGAGCAGTTGCTGTGTGGTGTCAACAGCAGACCAAATACCTGGAGAGGTACAGCTTCACAGGCTGCCAAAGGATTTACCGCTCACCTGTCTCCTCTTCGTGCCAAGTGTAAAGTTCTTTTATTCCTCTTTTTTTAATGCCTTGGCTAACACATGGCACTGGCACACCTGAAGAAAAGAAAATCCACAGGCAGTCTTTCCCTCCTGTGGAGAGAGCGAACCAGGCTTGCCGTATGCTAATTATATCACTTAAGAGTTATACTGGAAGGTGGTCAGATACTGAAGAGTTGGGAATGGATATATAAATACAGTAGGTCTTAGTTTTCATTATGCAGTAACTCTGGATTTGAATAAAAGCTAAACTGACTGTCAATTATGCTGTTGTAACTGAGTGGTGTGAAAAGGAGGAAAGATATAGCGTTTCCTTCCCATGTCTAATCTTCGCAAGAATTCTTCCAGATAGATAATTCCGGTAGATTTATAGGGAATTTGTCTTAATTCTGCACTTTCTCCTTTTTCTAAACTTAGCACCTGAATATTTTCCAGAAATATTAAGCAATGTGACTAAGCATCTGTCAGGTGTTTGCTCTCTCATCTTCCCAAGGCAGAAGTCTGAGTGTGTGTAAAAGCGGAAGCAGATGGCAGAGTAAGCATATTCTGTACACATGAATGTGGTGAATGCAGTAATATTGTTTAAATATCAAATTCTCAATAGGTTTACTTTGAATAGTGACATATCAAGCTGGGGGGGGATGACACTAATACAAAATGTTTGGGGGGAGAAGGCTGTGTAGGAGAGAGAGAGGGTCATTCCAAGGAGCCGTGCAGAAGGGAATTATTTTGCAGTGCTGCAGTGAAAAGACACTACTGGATTAATTCTCTAATCTTCAAACGGAGAATCGATTAAGTGCTATTAGAAG
Source organism: Phalacrocorax carbo (assembly GCF_963921805.1). Taxonomy (NCBI): domain Eukaryota; kingdom Metazoa; phylum Chordata; class Aves; order Suliformes; family Phalacrocoracidae; genus Phalacrocorax; species Phalacrocorax carbo. Next base: position 6,990,499 of record NC_087548.1, on the reverse strand, counting down.
GCATAAAGTAAAATTACTGCATAGTTCAGTTGCTTTTGTAGAAGTAATAGGCAAAACCTGCCAGCTGGGATGTGAGAGAGATGTGCCCAGGGTGATGTCCCAGAGTGATGGTGAGAGGAGATGGAACCCCAGAAAAGGGGGATGCTCAGTCAGATCTAAGAGTGGGAGCTGAAAGGAAGAGACTATTGACTGGCCTTGCAATGTGGACACTTTACACTTGTTCTGTTTATTATATTTTAGGGCACTACTTTGGGAGCCAAAGTTCACCAGTTCAGCTGCCTTTAACACTGAAGAGCAGAAATTTCTGAAGAATAGGGGCAGCTTTGAGGCCAGCAAGACAAACATGAGTGGCTATGAGAGCATAAGGTACATGAGTGACCAAAACCTGATGGCTTTGCTGTTTGGTGGGGTGGAGGGCACAGCCCTGGGATCTGACAGCTACAGCTGACTCTCTACAGGAGACAGAAAGCAGCCAGCATCCCTGAGAGTTGCTTTAACATGATGATGGAACTTTAAGTGGTTATTGTGATTCATGAAAACAGTAAGTAGGTCATTGTATCTTATCCAAATTCCTCCTCATTTTGTTTTCTTTTCTCCTTTCAGGAAAGCACATTCCCTTACACACTTGATTACTTGTTTGCAAATGGGAAGCAGTTTTTATTGAGCACCCAGATGGTATAACATGCTCATCATTATTGTCCAAACACAAGCAGTTTGGAGGGAGGCTCAAGGCAGTGCTTATTAATGAACCTTAAAAACAATGAAACCTCACTAATCAAAGCCTAGGAAAAGGTTATCGGTACATCCCACATCTTTTTTTTTTTTTTGCTTTGTGAGTGCTCGAGTCACTACACATTACCTGACTTCCCGCCTGATGTTGCAAAGCTCAGGTGCTGGTTGGTATGCTGTGGAAGACATAGGAAAAGTCAGGACAGGATAATAAGTTATTTTCCAATTTTTTTTCCTCTCTGGACTTCTGGTTTTTATGGTTTTTTTGGGGGGAGATAGTACATTGGCTTTAATCACAAAAGATAGTCCAGGTCTAGGTGATTTTTATACTTCTTGAGAGATAAATGCCACCTCTCCCTTTCCTAGTCCTATTACAAAGCCAAGGGAAGCTAATACAGGAGCTTGTGAAGAGGCAGGGGAGAAGAGTAAGAAATTGCAGGACAACATCAACAATTGGAGAAAGGATTAAAAAAAAATCTGTTTGAAAGGATTCAATTAGGATAAAGGAACGCTAATGCACTTGGGGAATATTAATACTCAGCAAACATACAAAGGAGGAGAGTACAGAAATTACAAAGGTTCTAAACTAAGAAGGGAAGACAAAGAACAGAAACTCAAGTCATGTTTAGTGTGAGGATAAAGATAAAATTTGTGTTTGTTCAAGTATAAATGTTTCTGGCAGTACTGATGTGTTTGTGGGGTATTATATTTTAAAAATATTTTTCCTACTTTGCAAATAATGCAAAACTCCTGAGTCTGTGTAATCACTGTAACACACAATGCTAGGAACTTATGTTTATTCCATTGAGGTTAACAATATTATTTTCAATGGCTAAATTATCCATGTCTGTTATATCAAAGGGGTCAAATTCTTCAAGGGAAGGGACATACACATAATTTTATGCTGCTCCATTAAAAATTACATAGTAACACCACCTTTAAAAATCAGCTGTGACTCCCTCTGTACTAAAGCTTATAGGGGATCAAGCATTCATAAAAGGCTGATCATATCCCCACCTTTTTTGGTCTAGGGCTTAAATCTCTTTCAATGGGAGCGCAAAACCACAAATACAACCACTACTAGAGAAACACGTCAAACTGCAGACAGATTAAACACACATGTCCTCACTTGAAAATGTCAGTGCAGGCAAAAAAAAGGTAAGCTGAAGACAAATTTCGGTTTTATTGTACCCTCTCAAAGGCAACTTTGCATCAGGAGCCCGACTAAGTATCTTTTAGGAAAGAAGGAAATGAAGTAAGATCTGCATGACCCTAAAGTGACATCATATAAGCCATGGTTCGGTGAGATATCAAAGCATGTGTCTAGTTTCTGTGGGACTGTCCAAATGCCTAAAACACAGAGGATATGCACTTTAAATCAAAGTGTCTGCTCCCCAGATTAGAGCTAGACACATACCTAAGTGTCTTGCTGAATCAGAGCCAAGTCTTAGACTGAACCCTACAATCCCTG